>NC_053438.1:31929494-32170306 GCF_007990345.1 Gossypium hirsutum | reverse complement strand
TTAGAGTATGCCCAAAGACAATCATGAGATGATTTAATAACTACTTTTTTTACCTCGTTTATTAATATAAGGAATAGCCATTATCTATTTCAATTTATTTTCTGTGTATATAAATAAACTATTTATAATAATGTCCTTGAGAATAATATGATTATTTTAAAGATTCCTGTCTCAATACTGGTTGTCATCATATCCAAAGGACTATATGTTGATATACACAACTCCACATTATGTTTTCTATGGTATGTGAGTCCCATTATGTGTGGTATGGCTTGACAATATAGAATTGTCTCCTACATAATGGGAGTAATATCCTAGGCCACTTGATTGAGTGAGACTAGAAATGCATGGCCATGCTCAAATAAGTTAAATAAGATATCATATTATTGTTTTCATAGTTACTCAGGATATCAAGAAACATTAGATGGGCTATGAAAGTGTGACTATTCCATGATTGTGTCCATTCTAGAGATAAAGGACAAAAAAATTTTAATACATGAAGGGTTAATCACATAGAGGTTATGTCGAATCATGACTTCTTGTAACTTAGGTAGCAATGATGCATTGCTAGATGCCACTCATTGTTTGTAATATTAGAATCGTTCTAGTATTACTGATAAACGTACAAGAACCTACAGGGTCACACCTTATGGTTGAAACGAACGGAATCCAAACATAATTGTATTAAGTTAGCTACCACATGAATTAATTTAATATAGAATTAATTCAATATGGCAGTTAAATATCGAAAGAATCATATGTACAAGTATGTTATACACATAATGAAAAATATGATTAAATTAATATATGAATTGATTCGTATAAATTGAACTAAAAATAATTAACCGAAATTCTTGTTATAATTATTGTAATTATAATTTAGGATCAAATATTATTATAATTACTGTGATTTTAATTTTTGGTCAAATATTATAATTATGGTAATAAATTATTATATTGGTTATATATGATTTGGTTCATAAAGATATAATTATTCTCGAATTAGGAAATAAAGGTTTTAAAAAAACTTATATACCCGAAAAATAAGGTGTAAGTTAGTAGCCGTCAGAGATTTTTCTCTCTCTGAAAAAGTTTAGAAAGTGTTGGAATTGACATACAATAGTGTAATCTGTTTCTTCGATATTTTAGACGATTAAAGGTAATCGTTCATACCTTTTCACCCTGATTTGTTCCTAGCACATGGATCCCTAGATGTGATCGTCAATTATTTTTTGCTTGCCATGGAGTGTATCGGTGATCCTACAATGGTATCAGAGCCAATTGTGCATACAGACTCGGGTTTAAATACTTAGGTGATGCAATCGTATGAAATGCATGCTTTACTTTTCTTGTGTTTTCGATTTAAGCGCTCCGTTTGTTTGCCAATAAAATATTTTTCAGAAAATGATTTACTTTTCTGAAATGATTTACTTTTCTGGTGTTTGGATGAATCTGTGTAAAATATTTTCTGTTGTTTGGCAGATTTCCTGAAAATATTTCATAAAAGCTGTTTTAAATTAAACAAGTATATATTTAAGAATTTATTATCTTTCATTGTTTAATTGAGTTTATTATATATATTAATAAATTTATATTTTAAATTGTTTTTACATATATTGCAATGATTTATTTATAAATAAATAAATTAAATTAAATTAAATATATAATAATTCTTAATTATTAAGCTAGAATATTAACCGTCATAAATTGAAAACAACCACAGTCAAATAAATTATTTCTAATTGTGTTATAAAAAAAATAAAAAACAAGGATTGAATAACTATAAATTAGCTTCCAAACCATAATTAATACTAGAAATTAATAATATTATCCAAATTATAGTAGAAACAAGGATCGTATGGACACACACAAAGAAGTTCCTCTGCTGGGCCAACCTCCTGTCGAGCTTTGAATAGCTCAGAGCCACAAATGGCAACTCTCCATGAATGGGAAACAAGCTCCAACTAAGGATATAGGTAGAAGGGAACTCGTGCTAGGCATCTAAGGCAACAACATTTGGAAGACCTTCAATTAATCCAGACATACTAACCAAGGTTTCATCGAATCCAACAATTCTTCACTGACAAATTTTTACTATGTCAACCTCAGCAGTGGAATATGCAGTCTGAAAGAGCAAATTTATAACCTGTGTGTAAGAACCAAATCAATAGTTTTGGACTTCAGAAGTAATGCATTAATCAATGTCAAGTTAGATCATAATTAGATAGAATCACTATATTTGTGTTCAGTAGCATTTGCAGCACAATTAGCATCAATTATTTTTTTCAGGAAAGGGGGATTAGCATCAATGACATCATTGAAAATCATGCTGTTAGTCAATGTCATACCAGAGAAAAAAAAGTAGCCATTATACGTAAGATGAAGGTGAAACAAACCATACATCAAATTTAAAAATTTTCCTATAAACAAGAAAAAGTGCTCCATAAGACACTGAAAGGATATTGAAATCACTGTGAGAGAAATTCACCACCAAAGCATCGGTAACTCATCACATATTTTGGAGTAAAAATAGATTTTCTTTTTCATTTTCAAGCAGTTTTTTGCTTGTTCAAGACTTCAAATGTCATAATTTCACAATAAAATTTCTTGGTTTCTATTACATTGAATTTCTCCTAGAAATAGAAGATATTTTCTTAACAAAAGGGACGAAAGATGGAAAGGTAAAAAAAGCCAGATTGCTTATAATGGACGAAGGCAAAATAAGTGGGGTAGAATGAAGGAAACAAAGTTTTGGAATATTTAAGCATTGACAATGAATACTCTAAGACATAAATTTTGATTAAGCACATGCCTTGCTTCCAAACTTCTAAGAAAGTAGGATGCACATGATTAGTACCTTCAAATATTCATTATTGGGACCTTTATGATTCTCACGTTGTATAAATGTAAAATTCGCTACCCAACTACAATCTCAAGTCAATGAATTTTAGAGTTCCAGCTTGATCCAAAATTTTACTATTAAAACTTTTTCCACCCCTATCATTTCTAGTTACCCTAAAAGTTTTTATCCTTCAAGCCGATAGCCTGATGAGAAAACTCTAAAAGAACCTCTAAGAAATAAAAGCAAGAACAAAACTGAATTCCTAACACTACAATGCATCTGTTAATATGCATCAACACAAAAATACATATAAAATACACATCAAGGACCAGATATGGCTAGCTATCGATATCAAGAAATTATAAAGGCAACAAAAGGTTTTTAAAATATCATGTGTGAGACTGGTAATATATTATACAAGTCAAAAAAACATAAAATGGACAAGATAAAATGTACTTTAATCGAAACAAAACAAAGAAGGGGAACTCCTACCTCCATTCTTCCTTAGACTTACATTCAGATGCAAGGTATCCAACAAGATCTTATTTCGTCAATGGTTCTGTAGCAATCAAAGCATCCTCTATGGGAGGGGTTGCTGCAACAATCACACTATTCCTTCTTTTGCTTCGAAATCCCACAGTTTCTAGAGGAAAAAACTCTACTACCCTTGCAGTTTTGCATGTTAAAGAAGTAAAATTGACCGATTTTTCCCTCATTATAGAAACCTCAACATTGTTTACCACACCAAAAGCCATATTCTACCCGATTTACCCCATGTTATATCACTACAAATGCAATAAAATGAGCCTGCCTTAGAAACAAGCTCTATCAATCTGTCCCTTTAAAACACACAATAACATAAGCCTCTTAGTTTACAAATTATATAACCATAAATTTCTGTTATCAACATCCACGAGATAGTCAAGCATTGAACATTGCTTCTCACAGAAATGCAAAGTCTTAAGCAACTAGCAATTCTAATTTTAAAACTAACTGTAATTAGTAAAAGACCTAAACTGAAATTTCTTTATTAAAACTTGTGTCAGGTAGTACTAACCACAACAAAAAGGTTTCTCAAATCTATAATCTATAATAACAACCACACAAACACTGAAAAAAAGGAATGCAACTTCAATTCTGAATCAAATCACAGCAAATTAAAACAACAAAAAGAATCAAAGAAGAATTAAAACAGATTAAGTGAGCCTTTCGAAGTGAACGACGCCTAATTTAATTCAAGATACAAATCTAAACCAAGTTAAAAAGAAAAAAAAGATTAAAAGGAGTTAAGATTATCACCTTGGCTATCTTGGAGCAATTCAAATCAAAATTCTAGGGTTTAATTTTTAGTGAAATGGAAAATATGGATGCAGATAGGGAGGGTGACTCCAACTATATATGCTGACTGGTGGTGCAGTGAAGATTTTGACAAAGAAAGGCAAAGATGAGGAAAATCAAAGATGAACGCCAGCGTCTGGTGTTAAGAATCATTGTTGGCTGACGACAAGCAGAAGATCGGGGTGTTAAGGATGGGGGAAGGGGAAGGGAAAGGGAAGATCGAGATGTTGAGAGTTCTTGGCTTCTTTTCCTGAAAATTTCTTATCGAAATAAAAATAGTAAGACATTTTCCTAAATTAAAGGCCTCATTTCCCGTGTTTTGTAATTCATTTTATGTTAGGAAATTATTTTTAGCCAAACAAACACTGGAAAAGGCTGAAAAGCATTTTCGAAAAATGTTTTCATGCCAAACAAACGGAGCCTTAATCTTGAATATGTGATATTCATTAATACTGCTTTAAGTCATAATATTCATTAATACTGCTTTAAGTCATTAATTTGTTCATTTTTGTTAAGTGTTAACAAATCTGTTATCTTGATGACAGTGATGAAGTTGCAATTTCCAGTTAAGAGTTAACTGGTTGTTTTTGTTCGGATATGGAACAAGGGTTGTTCGAGTAAGAAGCTTTAACGATGAGAACCTTGAAAACACGATATTGTTGGTAAAATTTATCAAATCGTAAGGTTTCAAGCATATTCGGTTGAACATTAATCCCATCGATGTAAGCGTCCATACCGCGAGGGTGGATAAAAACAAAACCCCTAGTGTAGGTCACAAAAGTAGACAGAACTTTTAATGATTCACTTAAAAAACATTAGATAAAAAATGTTTTATTCTGTTTGCTATGTTTGACATGCATGGTGTTTTAAATGCATAGTTATAGCCCAATAACCATTTGAAAAGGTTGTAAATTTTATAAATACGACCTGCGTGTTGTGCCTTAATACATTTCTCTTGTATTTCTCTTATCATGTTACTCCCTCGTATGTAAAACAAGTTTCAACAAATTGTAAATTGCATGAGTTGATGTGGGCCAAATAAAGTGGACAAGAAGATTGTGAAGCAGCTTACACCTTTAGGTTTCTTTTTGGTTCACCCTTTGGCTTGGGAGGAACCACCTTAGTTTATGGATTATAACTATTGCATTTATTTAATTCTTTATTTATTCATGTATGAGAAGCTATGGATGTCTAAAACATTCCAAACTTTAATTATGTAAAAATTTTATAACAATAAACAACATTAATTGATGAGATAAATTAAAGGACTAAATGGACTAAAGTAGACTATAATTGGTGAGATGCAACCTTAATAAAATTCCCTCAATCAAAATATTAAGTCGATGTTGCATTCCAATCATTGCCCTCGTTAAGGCCTCGATCGATACTATGTAGGTTCTGCTAAAGTGAAGTACTAGTATCTATCTTGGTTAAACGTGAAGAATAAGCAAGTGATGTTAGCTAGATAATGTTAGAGTATGCCCAAAGATTAATCATGAGATGGTTGTAATAACATACTTGATTTATCATGTTTATTAATATAAGGGGTTACCATTATTATTTCATTTTCTTTTCTGTGTGTAAAAATAAACTATTTTATAATAATGTCCTGAGAGTAATATGATTATTCTTAAAAGGTCCTTAGTCAAGTATTATTGTTGGATAGGACAACAATAATGCATTAAGACTAACATGTAGTTGGTTGATGATAAAGAGTCGTCATTGATATGGAATGTCAAAATCGATGCATGAATATGTGTGTTAGAGAACAACAGATTGGACTGACCCGTTTTGCGTATGTTTCTTGGATTATTATGTAATTGTCACAACATTACTCATAGTGATTAATATGTATATGATCCTCAGACTTGAGATCATCATAATACCAACATCGTGAGTTGTATATTTTGATACAGTCAAACGTACACCGTAACTGGTTGTTCTATAAAGGCTGATGTTGGATATACCACGATCTATGTAGAAAGATATGGTTGATCGATATAGAGTAAGTCCCTCCTACATAATGGGAGTAATATCTTAGGCCACTTGATTGAGTGAGACTAGAAATACATGGCCATGCTCAAATAAGCTGATATGAGATGTCATACTTATTTGTATATCATAGTCTACTTAAGATATCAAGGAACATGGAATGGATTATGCAAGTGTGACTATTCCATGACTTGTTTCCAATCCAGAGATAAAGGACTTAAAGATTATTGCATGAAAGGTTAATCATAAAAAGGTTATGTCGAATCATGATTTCTTGTAACTTAGGTAGCAATGATGCATTGCTAGGTGCCACTCATTGTTTGTAACATTGAAATCGTTCTAGTATTACTGTTAACGTTACAAGAACCTACAGGGTCACATCCTAAAGTTGAAATGAATGAAATAAACATAGTTGGTATTGTATTTGGTTATCGCTTGAATTAAATTAATTATAGAATTAATTTAATTGGATAATCAAATATCGAACACATTATTTACAAGGTTGTTGTACGCATAATGAGAACATGAATTTGGTTAGTATATAAATTCAAATAAATATATAGTTTATCGAAATCATTATTCTAATTAATAAAAACATTGTTATATTTATTTCATTTCTAGAAACCCTAAAAATAGATATAAAAATCCCATTTTTCCTTTGCTTGGGGTCTAGCAGTCGTCAAAGCAAAGTCTTCTCAAAATGGTTTTGGGGATTCCTTCCGTTCATTGTCAACTGGGTGGATTATGTAGAGGCTGGAGTCACAATCGATTGTAGCTTGGTTCGATAGTAGATCAGATTACTCGTTGCTGAGGCATTGCTGTCTACTTAGAATAAAGATTCGGTAATTTTGAAACCTTTATTTCACCCCGATTTGTTCCTCACACATGGATCCATGGTTAGGATCGCCGAATGTTTTAATTTTTTGCTACACCGTAGGGGTGTCAGCATTCCAACAGATAAAACATTGGTTATTGACTTAACTAGGTTACTCTAATAGGATTAGAAACCTAGAGGTAAGTAATTTGGATAAATCATAAGATGATTAGAACAAGATTTGTTCACCAAATATTTAAGAGTTACATATGATGCAATTAGCAAGAGTTGCTTACCTAAATAACCATAATCTTGAGGTAAAGCCACAACTGACTTAAGAGGAGGTGAAATATGGATCCTTACCCACTAGAAAAACTTTCACGGAAGTCTTTCTGAAATTAAAATATAAGGGTTATTAATTTTGAATAAAATAGTGGGAGAATCATTTAATAAGTCCTTTTAATGATTAATATAAACTTGATAAATTTAGTCACTCGCATATTTCATTGTTATAGATATATTATGGCCGCAAACACAAATTCACTTTCATTGCGATCGATCCTTGAGAATGACAAATTGAATGGTTTAAACTTCCTTGACTAGTTCCATAACTTGAGAATTGTCCTCAAACAAGAACGAAAATTATATATCATTGAACATCCCCTTCTTGATGAACCATCTAGTAATGCCTCGAGGGTTGATAGAGATGTTTACAAGAAGCATCTCAATGATATGGTAGACATTGGATGTCTTATGCTTGCCAGTATGAGTCTTGGGCTTTAGAAGAAACACGAGGACATGGTTGCTTATGATATGATCGAGCACCTAAAAGAACTTTATCAGGGACAAGCATGGCAAGAGAGGTTCAATACCTCTAAGGCCCTTTTCCAATGTAAGCTAATAGAAAGAAGCCTAGTAGGACCTCATTTTTTTAAGATGATTGGTTATATTGAAAGCTTATATAAACTTGGATTTCCACTGAGCCAAGAGTTGGCCGCTGATGTTATTCTGCAATCATTGCCTGATAGTTATAGCCAGCTTGTCCTCAATTTCAATATGAATGAAACTGGTAAGACTATGCCACAATTACTCTGCATGTTGCGAACTACTGAAGGTAACATGAAGAAGGTTGGACCCAAACCCATTTTGACAGTCCGTAATAACAAGGTAGGCCCAAACCTGAAAATGGAAAGGCTACACTGAAGCCCAAAGGATGGGTGGGTGGCTAAGGAAGGAATCTGTTTCCATTATGGTGTGACTGGACATTGGAAAAGGAACTACCCTATCTATCTTGAGGAAGTTATGAAGGCCAAAGCAAGTGGAGGATCTGCTTCAAGTATTTATGTTATTGATATTAATTTATCAACTACTATTTCTTAGGTATTAGATATTGGTTGTGGTTCTCATATTTGTACTTTTGTACTGGGACTACAAAGGAGTAGGACTCTGGCTAGAGGACATGTGGACCTACAAGTTGGAAATAAAGAAAGAGTTGTTGCATTAGCTGTAGGAACATATACTTTGTCTTGGCCTAGTGGACTTGTTTTATGTTTAGAGGATTGTTTCTTTGTGCCAAGTTTGACTAAGAACATTATTTCAATTTCTGTTTTTAGACAAAATTGGTTTTGAGACAATAATTAAGAATAATTGTTGTTCATTTTATCTCAATAATGTTTTCTATGGTTCGACACAATTGGTAAATGGCCTCTATATTTTAGATCAAGTAAATCCCATTTACAACATAAATACTAAATGATCTAAAATAAATGACTAAAATCAAACTTATTTTTAGCATTATCGTTTGGGCTACATTAGTGAGAAATGCATATCCAAACTACATAAAGATGCTGTATTGGATTCATTTGTTTTTGAACAAATTGATGTATGTGGACCAATGAATATACAGGCCAAAGGTGGATTTTAGTACTTCGTTACTTTCACTGATGATTTTAGTAGAAAGGGTATGTTATTACTTTCACTGATGATTTTAGTAGATATGGGTATGTTTATCTAATGCGCTATAAGTTTGAAGCCTTTGAAAAGTTTAAAGAATTCAAAATGAAGTACAAAATCAACTAGGAATAACTCTCAAGACGCTTTGATCTGATCGAAGTGGAGAATTTTTCAGCCTAGAGTTTGATGACCTTTTGAAGGAACGTGGGATAGTCTCACAACTTACTCCTCCTGGTACTCCTCAATGGAATGGAGTTTCTAAGAGAAGAAATCGAACTCTATTATACTTAGTTCGATCAATGATAACTCATGCTAATATACCAACTTCCTTTTGGGGACATGCACTTGAGACAACTGCTTTCACACTGAATTGTGTTCCATTTAAATCGGTTCAAAATACGCCATATAAGATGTAGACTGGGAAATGCCCCAGTATGTCTTTTATGAATATTTAGGGTTGTGAAGCTTATGTTAAACGTGAAACGTCTACTAAGATTGAACCCAAATATGAAAACTGCATCTTTGTAGGATATCCTAAAAAAACTAAAGGATATTATTCCTTCAACCCTACTGAGAACAAAGTGTTTGTTGCTCGGATTAGTGTCTTCCTAAAAAGAGAATTTGTCTCTAGGAAAGGAAGTAAGAGAAATATTAAACTTGAAAAAATTTGAGAACCACAAAATACTACTGAACCTGAGATAAAACAACAGTATGTTCCACAAGATATTGAGGAACAAGTAACTGCTATAGAAACACAACCATTGCGCAGATCTTTAAGAGAATGCCAAGCACCTAAGAGATATGGATTCTTATTAGAACACATGGTGATGTTCTTCTCATGTATCAAGATGAGGCTAGTGTTGGAACGCCGGCACCACTACGGCGCAGCGGAAAAATATAACACCCGGTGATCCTAACCATGGATCCATGTGTGAGGAACGAATCGGGGTGAAAAATGGTTTTGAAATTACCGAATGGTGATTCTGAGTAGACATCGACGCCTCAGCAATGAGTAATCTGATCTACTATCGAACCAAGCCGCAATCTTTGATGACTCCGACCTCTACGTAATCCACCCAGTTGACTATGAACGGAAGGAATCCTCAAATAGTTTTGGAGAAGATTTTGCTTTGACGACTGCTAGACACACCAAGCAAAGAAAAACGAGATTTTATATCTTATTATTTTTTAGGGTTTCTCAAAATTAAATAAATATAATAATGTTTAAAAAACCAAAAATTATAATTACATTAATTATAATAAAAATTTCGGTAAACTATATTTATTTATATACGAACCAAAATCATATTCTCATTATGTGTACAACAACCTTCTACATATAATGTGTTCGATATTTGATTACCAAATTAAATTAATTCTATAATTAATTTAATTCATGCGGCAAGCAAACACAATACCAATTATGTTTTATTCCGTTCATTTCAACTATAGGGTGTGACCCTGTAGGTTCTTGTAACGTTAGCAGTAATGTTAGAACGATTCCAATGTTACAAACAATGAGTGGCACCTAGCAATGCATCATTGCTACCTAAGTCACAAGAAATCATGATTCGACATAACCTTTTTATGATTAATCTTTTCATGCACTAATCCTTAAGTCCTTTATCTCTGGATTGATCACAAGTCATGGAATAGTCACACTTGTATAGTCCATTCAATGTTCCTTGATATCTTAAGTTGAGTATGATATACAAATAAGTATGACATCTCATATCAGCTTATTTAAGCATGGCCTTGCATTTATAGTCTCACTAAATCAAGTGGCCTAAGATATTACTCCCATTATGTAGGAGGGACTTAGCCTATATCAATCAACCATATCCCTCTACATAGATTGTGGTATATCCAACATCAGCCTTTATAGAACAACTAGTTATGGTGTACGTTTTACTGTATCAAAATATACAACTCACGATGTTGGGACTATGATGATCTCAAGTCTGAGGATCATATACATATTAATCACTATGAGTAATGTCGTGAAAATTACATAATAATCCAAGAAACATACTCATAACGGGTTAGTCAAATATGTTGTTCTCTAACACACATATTCATGCATCGATTCTGACAGTCCATATCAATGACAACTCTTTATCATCAATCAACTACATGTTAGTCTTAATGCGTTATCGTTGTCCTGTCTAACAATAATACTTGACTAAGGACCTTTTAAGAATAATCATATTATTCTTAGGACATTATTATAAAATAGTTTATTTATACACACAGAAAAGAAACTAAATAATAATGGTAACGTCTTATATTAATAAACAAGATAAATCAAGTATGTTATTACAACCATCTCATGATTGATCTTTGGGCATACTGGAACAGCTAGGACTTATCAAGAAGCGATGGTGAGCCTAGATTCTAAGAAATGGTTCGAGGCCATGAGGTCTGAGATGGATTCCATATAAAAAACCAAGTATAGATCTTGGTTGACCCACCCGAAGGGGTTAAATCCATACAGTGCAAGTGGGTTTTCAAAAAGAAAACCGACATGGATGGTAATATACAAACATACAAAGGGCGATTGGTCGCTAAAGGTTTTCACCAAGTTCATGGTGTCGACTATGATGAAACGTTTTCTTCTGCTGCTATGTTTAAATCCATCCTATCATTGCTCACAATAACTGCATTTCATGATTATGAAATTTGGCAAATGGACGTCAAAATCGCTTTCCTTAATGGAAAACTTGAAGAGGATGTGTACATGACACAACCTGAAGGTTTTATAGATCCAAAAGATGCTAAAAAATATGCAAGCTACAAAGATCCATTTATGGATTAAAGCAAGCTTCTCGAAGTCAGATTCTCCATTTTAATCTTGCAATCAAAGTGTTTGGTTTTATCAAAAATGAAGACGAACCTTGTGTTTACAAGAAAGTTAGTGGGAGCATTATCACATTATTGGTATTGTATGTGGATGAAATACTTATCATAGGAAATGACATACCTACCTTACAGTCTATTAAGACTTGGTTAGGAAGTTTTTCTATGAAATACATGGGCGAAGCTACTTACATCTTAAGAGTCAAGAACTATAGAGATAGACCAAGACGACTCCTAGGTCTAAGCCAAAGTACATACATAGATAAAGTACTAAAAAGGTTCAGTATGGAAGAATCTAAGAGAGAATCTAAGAATCTATATGAGACATAGTATTTCACTCTCGAAGAAAATCTATCCTTCAACTCCACAAGAGAGAGAACACATGAGTAAGATTCCATATACTTTGGCTATAGGGTCTATCATGTATGCCATGCTATGTACTCATCTAGACGTGTTGTATGCTTTAAGCATGATGAGCCGATACCAAGTAGATCCTGGTGAAGGTCATTTGGTGGGAATTAAAACCATCCTTAGGTACCGAGAAGGTCTAAGGATACTGTAACACCCTTAACCCGTATCCGTCGTCAGAACAGGGTTTCGGAGTATTACAAAAAATTTCACTTCAATCAAACACAAATTTCTAAACAATTTAAATCATAACAATAATCATATTAAAACCAATCTAAAGCATACATATTGTCCCTTATACGAGCCCTTGAGGCCCTGAAAATACATTCGAAACAAGTTGAGATTAAATTAGAAACTAAAAGAATTTTTCAAAAAATAGTGAAAAATTTAAAGTTGAAGGGGTCACACGGCTGTATGGGCATTTGAAGTAAGGACACACGGCTGTGTCTCAGCCTGCATCTGTTACCGTGTAACTCACTAACTTGGGTCACATATCCAAGCCACACGCCCGTATGCCAGGCCATGTACCTTTCGAAACAACCCCATATGCCTGTCTGCCAGGCCGTGTGCTAGGCTGTGTAACAACCTAACTTGTAACCATATGGAAGCCACAAGGGACGCACGGCCATGCGGCCAGACACACAACTGAGACATACGCCTGTGTATCTACTTGTGTGAACAAAAATAGGCCATTTTACAAGCCATTTTCTCACCCATGTCCACAAGTACTTACAACCCATTTTGTATCAATATTCAAGCCATCAAAAGGCACCCAAACCATGCATAATTAACCTATAAACATATGGTATACTAACAGACAACCAATATGCCCAATGACACCTTAAATGACAACATTTAAACTTCTAAAATCATGTATTTAATTTGGCCAAAATGATCAACTAACTTGCAACTAGGTTTGCATCAATTCATACCATACAATTTACTTACCAAAAACACAAACCATTTGGTACCAAAATGTCATTCTATAACTACTATCATATAACCATATAGATCATACATAATAAGGTACCAATTCACCACATATTCAACACATCACAAGGCACATATACCACATGCATATTTATGCTTTCATTCCATCTGCCAACATTCAAACAAAACAAGCCAAACATCATTCATATTAAGGCTAATATTCACATGCCAAAACTATATTCATTTGAACACCAAAATACCATAACTCAAGCCAAACCAAATGGCCTTTTCAACAATCAAACATATAGGCCAACATTAGCCAAAATACCTATACATGCCATTATAACCAAAATCAAAACAACCGTAAGTACCAAAAGAGACGATGGATAGTGTGACATAGCTCTGAGAAGCTTCCAACCCGAACGAGCTTCCAATACACTATAAGACATGGAAAATGACACAGAGTAAGCATTTAAGCTTAGTAAGTTCGTATAACTTAAAACATAACTTACCATTTAATCACAAAATAGGTAAGATAAACATACATATCATATCCCAACATATTTTGGCCAAATGCCTAAACACATATACACCAACCATGTTAGCCATGTAAATACATATACAAACCAATAATCATGGATGAGCACAATAATTGATTAAGTTTCATATACATGTATCATCCAATTCAATTTTCCATATAGCATGTAACAAGATTTCCATATGATTAATATGTATCCCTGTAACAGTCTGTAATGAACCCTTACCATTTTGTATTCGAATAATGCCCGTTGAACCATTAGAATATCGTTGGACACCTGGGATAGATCACACATAGTGTGCTAACTCATATAACTGTAATCCATCAAATCATATATATACATGCTCGCATGAGTTCTGAAAATGGGTTTGCTCACACAAGCTGTGGGTCAGAGCATAGCTACACAATGCTGCTCACACGAGTTGTGGTGTATCCGCAACACATGTTGGACCTTAGCCATCAGTAGGATGTTCAGGACCAGCACCTGAATCATGTAAACCCTAATGACATGTCATTTGTAAACCCTAATGAAATGTCAATTTAGGGTGGGCCGAACCGAGCTCTTTAATGGCTTCCTTATTCTCTTTTAATTTCGATTGGTGATGATGAACAAAAGATGAGAGCTTATTTTATTTCATTTGTTTTTATCTTTATTTTATGATTTACTTAAATAACCTTTAAAAACATCACTAATTACAATTATGCCAAGCCATGTACATCCACTATCAAAATAAATGGTCTAATTACCATATAAGTACTCACACTTTAAGGTTCTATAGCTATTTAATACTTTTAACTACTAGAACTCAACTTTTACATTTTATGCGATTTAGTCCTTTTTATCAAATTGAGCATGTAAATGGCAAAATTTCTTAATGAAATTTTTATATGGTACTACTATCATGCTGTAGATAATAAATTTTAATAAAATAAATATTTTGACATCGAATTTGTTGTCTCAAGACCTCTATTCCAATTTCACTAAAAACAGGCTGTTACAGCTCTCCCCCTAAAGGAATTTTCATCTCTGAAAATCTTACTAGAAAAGAGGTTCGAATATTGCATTCTCATAGCTTCCTCAGGCTCGTAGGTGTCTTCCTCGATCTCGTTTCATTGCCAGAGAACTTTTACTAAAGTTATCTTTCTGTTTCTTAATTCTTTCACCTCGCGTGTCAGAATTCTGATCGATTCTTCATTGTACGACATATCAGGTTGAATCTCAACATTCTTCAGGAAGATAACATGTGAAGGGTCCAGATTGGTACCGTCGTAACATAGATAGATGAAAAAAATTATGAATCTTTTCTAATTCTGACAGTAAAGCTAATTGATACGCAATAGGTCTAATTCTTTCAGTAATCTCATATTGCCCGATAAATCATAGAGTTAGCTTTCCCTTGTGACCGAACGGAAGAACTTTCTTCCAGGGTGATACTTTTCAGAATACTCTACCGTCAAATTGAAACTCTATGTCTTTATGTTTAAGATCCGCATATGATTTTTGCCAATTTGCAGCTGCTTTCAAACTATCTCGGATCACTTTTACTTTTTCTTCAGTCTCACGAGTCAAATCAACCCCGTCTATCTTTTTCTCACTAAGTTCGGTCCAGTATAATAGAGTTTGGAATTTATGACCATATAAAGCTTCATATGGTGCCATTTTTATGCTCGACTAAAAGTTGTTGTTATATGCGAATTCGACCAACGGTAAATATTCTCCTAGTTTCTTTCAAACTCTAATACACAGCAACGAAGCATATCCTCGAGAACTTGAATTACTTACTTAGACTGACCATTGGTTTGAGGATGAAATGTAGTGCTAAAATCAACCGCGTACCTATAGCTTCTTATAATTTTCTCCAGAATCGTGATGTAAACCATGAATCTCTATCAGAAATAATGGAGACTGGCACTCTGTGTAATCTGACAATCTTAGAACATATAACTCAGCTAATCTTTCAAGGGAGAAATCTGTATGTACCGGAATAAAATGTGTTGACTTCGTTAAATGATCAACAACAATCCAAATGACATCATTCTTCCTTGGAGATAAGGGTAGACCCGATACGAAATCCATAGTAACTTTATCCCATTTCCACTTTAGTATCATCATTGGGTGTAATAATATAAAAGGTACCTGATGTTTAGCTTTAACTTGTTGTCATAGTAAACATCTAGATACAAAGTTAGCAATCTCGCATTTTATTCCCGGCCACCAGTACATCTGCTTCAAGTCATTGTACATTTTATTACTCCCCGGATGAACAAATAAGCTACCACTATGAGTTTCGGGTAAGATTCTCTGAATGAGTTATGGATTCTTCGGTACGCAAATTCTACCTCTAAATAATAAGCAATTATCTGGTCTAATCCAAAATCCTGAATTAGAAGTCGACTCATTCTGTGCCCGTATAGCTAACAACACGTCATTACACGTTTGAGCTTCGCAAATCTGTTGTAAAAACACCAGTCTAGCTTTCAACCTAGCTATGATTGAACCATGACCCGATAATGTCAAATGTGTATTTATCGCTCAACCATCACCCTATAATGTCAAATATGTATTCATCACTCGTAGGGCAAATAAAGACTTTCTACTCAAAGCATCAACAACTACATTCGCTTTTCCCGAATGATAACCAATAATGAACTCATAATCTTTTAACAGTTCGAGCCATCTGTGTTGTCTCAAATTCAAATCCTTCTGCGACATTAGATACTTCAAACTCTTGTAATCGGTAAATATATGATATTTTTCGCCGAAAAAATGGTGTCGCCAAATTTTCAACGCAAACACAATAGCTGCCAACTCTAAATCATGTGTAGGATAATTCTTTTCAGGTGGCTTTAACTGTATGGAAACATAGACTATCACTTCGCCTTCCTGATGTGATCCCGATCGCATCATATAATGACACAACTCATTGCCGTCGAGATTGGCCTAAACACGAGGGCCCCAAGTGCAAGATCAAGTTCATTTTTAGCTCAATCGAACTTCTTTTCTTGTGGTTTCGCTCACTTGAGTTTAAGTCAGCTCATTCGAGCTCAAGTCAGCTCATTCGAGCTCAATTCAGCTCGTTATTAGCTCTTTAGTTCATTTAATTTAATTTGCTGGAATAAATTAATTAGTTGAGTTAGTTAATTTAGTTCACAATAATTGTTAGTATTTAATTAGTTTAAAATCTGGACATTTTAAATAAGTGTGTTAATTATGTCTTATGTCAATGCATGTTTTAATTTGTTTTAATTATTACATAGCATAAATGTGTTTGCCTTATTACAATTAATTAATGTGTCTTATTGCTGATTTATTATGCCCAAGTTCAGCCGAATTTATGAGAAGGTTAATTGTTTGGTTGCTGCTGGTTTTTAATGTGTTATAATTCATCTTTACTTGCTGAATGTGCATTAATTTAATTCCATTCATCTTTTGTGTAGGTGAGCCGAATTTGGAAGAGACATTAAGCAAGGTGCATCCACCTCAGATTCAATGAACTTGATGATGCATACATGGATCTTCAAGTGAATGTTCAGCTGACCAAATTCATTCCCCAAATCAGCATAATGCCGTTCACATTTGGTGTTCACAACAATGACCATTCAGCTGAACGTGTTCACACCTAGAAGACTCTTCAAGGCTGACTTTTCACACTCATTTGGCTGTTCAAAGACCACCTTTAATGCTCATCACCATTCAGCCAAAAGATGCCAATTTAAGGAGTCATTCAAGACTATGGCCGAATCTAGACATGTCTATTGGTCTCCTGATGCATTCATCTTTTTAAGTACATTACTTAAGTTTTAAGCTGTCCATTCAAGCTCACATTCAGCTGAATTTTGTTAGCCTCATTAAATAGACTCATTTGCTTAGTTTTTAAGGATGCAAGTGGTTGTTCCGCTAGCTTAGTCTTTAGCTATAAATAGTTTGCTTTGTAATTGTTTTGGGGTTAGACAATATACTTTTGAACTTTATATGAATTTTGATTACTTTGTGAATTTGTTTTCAACTCTCATTGTTCTCCAAAGACTGGTCTGACTTATCAAGTATCCCTTGTAGCGTTGAACCCTTCTTTGTTATCCCGAACTTATCACTTTGTACCCAAAGTGTGGCGTTCACTTATACCAAAGTTCCTATCATTTTTTATAGTGGGTCGAGGTCTCATTCTCCCATTTCACCATCCATTCACAATGTTTTCTAAACCTAAGTATTCTTATAAGTCTCAGGTTAACACAACCCCATTGTGTTAGTTCGGTCTTGAATTCTTAGCCAAGTCCATTCATCATTTCCTGAACCATCACATATTCTATTTGAACTTGTTTGAGCTGAAATATCCTCTTTCTTTAATCTAATCTTTGAAAGGTTTACAACTTACTCAATTCATGATCGGGCACATCAACAACTCGACTCACATCACCGAGCCAGATCGTATCACTTCCTGCATCAAAACACAGCCTAAACCATTCAAAGATGCATCACTAAAAATCACAAATTCTTTACCCGATTCAGACTGAACTAGAACTGGAGCCTTAGTCAACAGTGCTTTCAACTGATTAAAACTTTGCTGACACTTCTTGGATGATTCAAATTTCACATCATTCTGTAATAATCACGTCATTGATGTAGCTATCATCGAGAATCGTTTGACGAATCTTCGGCAATAACCAGCTAATCCCAAAAAACTTCTAACTTCGGATACATTTCTCAATGGTTTCTAACTTCTAAATTTAGCAAAAAGTTGTCTATCTCGCAGAGTTTACAACACAATTCTCAAGTGTTCAGCATGCTCGATCTCGTCTCGTGAATATTCAATATGTCTTCAATAAATACCGCAACAAATCTGTCTAAAAATGTTTGAAGATTCTGTTCATCAAATCCATAAATACTATAGGTGCATTAGTTAAACCAAACGGCATCACAAGAAATTCATAGTGTCCGTACCTGGTTCTGAATGCATTTTTTGACACATTCAAATCTTTAACTTGTAGCATAGTAGCCAGAACAAATATCAATCTTCGAAAATACTGCAACTTATCAAATAGATCATCAATACGAGACAGTGGATATTTGTTCTTGATTGTAACCTTGTTGAGCTAATGGTAATCAATAGATAATCTCATCGATCCATCCTTTTTCTTAACGAACAGAATCGGTGCACACCAAGGTGAGAAACTGGGTCAAGCAAAACCCCTACCTGTCAATTCTTGCAGCTATGCTTTCAACTCTTTCAACTCATAGGAGCCATTCTGTAAAGTGCTATTGATATCGGTGATGTCCTCGGTACAAGTTTAATAGTAAACTCAACCTTTCTAATTGGCGGTAATCCAGGTAACTCCTCTAGTAATATGTCAGGATACTCACAAACCACTGGTACTGACTCAAGCTTGATTCTGCACTGACATAGCTGAAATAACAATAGGCAACCCACTTACGCTATCTGATTCAATACAAAGTGCCTCACTGTTCTAATAATTCAATATAATAATCTTTCGTCTACAGTTTACAACAGCGCCAAGTAGAGTTAGCCAATTCATGCCCAAAATCACGTCAAATTCATCAAATGGTAATAGCATCAAATCAGCCAGAAAACTGTAACTCTAAACATCAAAGGACAGTTCTTTCAAACTTTATCAACTAGTACATACTGGCCTAGGGGGTTCGACGCTTTAACCACGAATTTGTGGACTCAACAGGTAAATTCTTTCTAGATACTAAATTCATGCAAACATACGAATAGGTTGATCCCAGATCAATCAAAGCAGTAACATCAATATCAAAAATAGAGAAAGTATCGGTAATGACATCTGGCGCAGAAGCATCCTCCCGCGCACGAATAGCATAAGCCCTAACCGCTGCTCGTGCCTTGGATCTCATAGCAGATTCTTTTGTTACACCATGGCTACCACTCATATTTTTGGAATTACAAGGTGGTCTACCTCTCGCATTAGTGTTGCTCGACCTCGTGGTCTGAGCTTTTTCTTTCTCTAATTTCTCTAGACAATCACGAATATAATGCTCGCAGGAACCACACTTGAAGCATGCTCCGTTCTTCAGTCGATACTCACCATAATATGGTCGTTTATAGTGCTTGCACTCAGGTCTGACATCTCTAGCACCACCCACAGTCACTAAAGACATAGCCTGAGGTTTTGGACTGGAGCGTTGGTTACCTCTTTCTCTACTAGAGTACCCCACTGAAGCTATAGAATGGTTATGATGTTCTTTTGATCTCTTTGACGCCGACTGATATGATTTCCCAGTCGATCTCTTTCTCGAGTCTCTAGCTTCAAAATTAGCATGTCTTTTCTCTTTACTTAGCTCTTCGGCTTTGTGTGCTCGATCAACTAGGACAACAAATTCTTTCAGCTTAAAAATTCAAACTAGAAGCTTTATGTCTTCGTTCAACCCTTCTTCAAACCTCTTACACATGGCAGTCTCAGTTGAAATACATTCACGGGCATATTTACTAAGTCTGAAAAATTCCCGCTCGTACTCTAATAAAGACATACAACCCTGTTTGAGCTTGAAAAATTCTTTACGTTTCTAATCCAGAAACCTTTGACTGATGTATTTCTTTTAGAACTCGGTTTGAAAGAATTCCCAAGTGCTCCAATCTCATAGCACAGTAGAAATCAACATATTCCACCACTGATACGTCAAATCTTTTAAAAAGGATACTGCACATTTAACACATTTAGCCGGTGAACAAGATAGTTCGTCCAAAACCCTGATTGTGTTCTCTAACCAGAATTCTACTTTCTCGGGATCATCTTCAACAATAGCTCTAAATTCTTCAGCCTCATACTTACGAATCTTATCAACTGGTAGGTTATTAATTCATATAGGTTCCAAAGCTTGAGGAATAACGGGAGCTAGTTAGAGAGAAGGAGGAGGTGGAGGTTGTTGAGCACCCGGGTTCGTCCATACGAACTCGGTAAACCATTTGTTCATCATTTGGAAGAAGGCTTCTTTCACCTCTCCTCCCCAGCCCTCAGATACAGGCCTTGTACTGCTCGATGCTACTCCATGAATGGAGGCTTGACTGTTGCTTTCTCCTTCATCGGAGTCAGCTCGATTGGATGTCATTGCTATAGGAAAACATGTTTTAAAATGGTCAGGAGATATCACACTATCACAGGTTATATAATGGCATGTATAACTAGACTCGTATACGCTATGTTCAGTATAAGAATCGACTAAACAATAACTCTAATACAAATAAATGTAACACCCCTAACCTGTATCCATTGGTAAAATAGGGTTACCGAGTATTACTAGAAATTTCACTTAAATCAAACACAAATTTCTAAACAATTCAAATCATAACAATAATCATATTAAAACCAAACTAAAGCATGCACATTGTCCCCTATATAAGCCCTTGAGGCCCTAAAAAGACATTAGAAACAAGTCAGGACTAAATAAAAAACTCAAAGAATTTTTTAGAAAATAATGAAAATTTCAAAGCTGTAGGGGTCACACAGCCTTCTGGCCAGGCCGTGCTGGCATTCGAAGTAGTGACACACAGCCGTGTCCATGCCTATGCAACTCACTAACTTGGGTCATATGGCCAAGCCACATGCCCGTGTGCCAGGCCGTGTACCTTTCGAATCAACTCCATACGCCCGTGTGCTAGGCTGTGTGCTAGGTCATGTAACAGCCTGACTTGCAACCCTATGAAAGCTACAAGGGACACACGGCCGTGTGGCCAGACACACGGCTGAGACACATGCCCGTGCCTCTACCAATGTAGACAAATATAGGCCATTTTACAAGCCATTTTCTCACCCATGTCCACAAGTACCTACAACCCATTTTGTATCAATATTGAAGCCGTCAAAAGACATCCAAACCATGCAGAATCAAGCTATATACATATGGTATAATAACATACAACCAATATGCCCAATTGTACCTCAAATTACAACATTTAAACTTGTAAAATCGTGTATTCAATTTGGCCAAAATGATCAACTAACTTCCTACTAGGTTTGCATCAATTCGTACCATTTTACTTACGAAAACACAAACCATTTGGTACCAAAATGTCATTCTATAACTATTATCATATAACCATATAGATCATACATAATAATGTACCAATTCACCACATATTCAACACATCACAAGGCACATATACCACATGCATATTTAGGCTTTCATTCCATCTTCCAACATTCAAACAAAACAAGCCAAATATCATTCTTATTAAGGCTAATATTCACATGCCAAAACTATATTTATTTGAACACCAAAATACCATAACTCAAGCCAAACCAAATGGCCTTTTCAACAACCAAACATATAGGCCAACATTAGCCAAAATACCTATACATACCATTATAACCAAAATCAAAACAACCGTAAGTACTAAAAGAGACGATGGGTAGTGTGACATAGCTCTGAGAAGCTTCCAACCCGAACGAGCTTCCAATACACTATAAGACACAGAAAATGACAGAGTAAGCTTTTAAGCTTAGTAAGTTCGTATAACTTAAAACATAACTTACCATTGAATCACAAAATAGGTAAGATAATCATATCATATCCCAACATAATTTGGCCAAATGCCTAGACATATATACACCAACCATGTTAACCATGTAAATACATATACAAACCAACAATCATGGATGATCACAATAATTGATTAAGTTTCATATACATGTATCATACAAGTCAATTTTTCATATACCATGTAACAACATTTCCATATAATTCATATGTATCCCTATAGTAGTCCATAATGAACCCTTACAATTTCGTATCAGAATGATACTCGTTCAACCATTAGAATACCGTTGGATACCCGGGATAGCTCACACATAGTGTTCTAACTCATATAATTGTAATCTATCAAATCCTGTACATGTATGCTTACACGAGTTTTGAATCGGTATGCTCACATGAGTTGTGAAAATGGGCCTACACACACGAGCTATGGGTCAAAACGTAGCTACACGATGCTGCTCACACGAGCTGTAGAGTATCTGCAACACATGGCTGACCTCAACCATCAATAGGACGTTCAGGACTAGTACCCAAATCATGTAAACCTTAATGACATGTCGTTGGATGTGCAATCGTTATATACGTATAGCAATTCACAACACAAGTATATTTCAATCAAAAGCATATATACACAATTTAATTAAACGAACTTACCTCGACGAGTACACGTAGATACGGGGGCGATTAATCCAAGACTTTCTTTTTACCCCGATCTAAAGCCGTAAAGGTCTATTTTGATCTATACGGATAAATTTAGCTCAATTCAATATGTATTTTACTCAATTTAACCCAAATCATATTTTGGAAAAATTACCATTTTACCCTTATATTTTTAATTTCTTTATAGTTTAGTCCCTAACTCATAAAAGCGAAAATTTATGCAATTTCACCACAACCCACTATAGCTGAATATCAATTAGGTCCCTAGCAAGTCCTCTATTTCATTTACTTCATTATTTCACCATGCAAAATTTTCTAATTTTCAATTTAATCCCAATTTGACATTTTTATAAAAAATCACTTAACAAAAGTTTTTTATCTAACAAAAAATATGCATAAAAACCCATGCATGTTCATTAATGGAAAAACCTTAATAGTTTAACAGTTTCACAAATTAGACCCCGGGCTAGCTAGATTAAGCTACAATGATCCTAAAAACATAAAAATTATTAAAAACGGGACCAAAATCACTTACATCTTGACAATTTAGGGTTGGTCAAACCTAGCTCTTCAATGCTTTCCTTACCCTCTTTTAATTTTAGTTGATGGTGATGAACAAAAGATGATAGCTTATTTTATTTCATTTTTTATCATTATTTTATAATTTACTTAAATAACCTTTAAAAACATCACTAATTACACTTATGCCAAGCCATGTACATCTAATATCAATATAAATGGTCTAATTACCATATAAGGACTCATACTTTAAGTTTCTATAGCTATTTAATACTTTTAGCTACTAGAACTCAACTTTTGCACTTTACGTGATTTAGTCCTTTTTATCAAATTGAACATGTAAACGGTAAAATTTCTCAACGAAATTTTTATATGGTACTACTATCATGCTATAGAAAATAAAATATTAATAAAATAAATATTTTGATGTCAGATTTGTGGTCCCAAAACCACTATTCTGATTTTACTAAAAACGGGCTATTAGAGATACATTCCTTATGTGTGGAGGTTAGGAAGAGCTAAGTGTAAGATGTTACACTGATGCTAGTTTCCAAATAGGTAAGGATGATTCTCGATCGCAATCAGGTTTTGTGTTTTGCCTTAATGGTGGTGCTGTGAGCTGGAAGAGTTCAAAGTAAGATACAGAAGTTGATTGTACAAAGAGGTCAAGTATATTGCAGCAGTGAGGTAGCAAAAGAAGTTGTTTGGATCAAGAAGTTCATTACTAAACTAGGAGTAGAGCCTAGCATATTAGATTCTATAGAACTTCGTTGTGACAACAACAGAGCTATTGCACAAGCCAAGGAACCCAGATCTCACCAACGATCCAGTTATATACTTAGGCAATATCATCTTATTCGAGAGATTATCGATAGAGGGGATGTGGAGATATGCAGAGTACCTACGAATGATAACATTTTCGATCCACTTACAAAGCCTCCGACACAACAGAAGCTTGATCGTCACACTAAGTCACTTGGTATTAGATATATGAGTGATTGGTCTTAGTTATAGTGGGAGATTGTTAGAGTATGCCCAAAGACCAATCATGAGATGATTGTAATAACATATTTATTTTACCTCGTTTATTAATATAAGGCATAGCTATTATTATTTCAATTTATTTTTTGTGTATATAAATAAATTATTTTATAATAATGTCTTGAGAATAATATGATTATTCTTTAAAGGTCCATAGTCTAGTATTATTGTGGGCATGGACAACAATAATGCATTAAGACTAACATGTAGATGATTGATGACAAAGTATAGGGCATGCTAGGGACCTAATTGATATTCGGCCATAGTGGGTTGTGGTGAAATTGTGTAAATTTCCAATTTTTTAAGCTAGAGACTAAATTGCAAAGAATTAAAAGTATAGGGGCAAAATGGTAATTTTGGAAAAATATATTTTGGATTAAATTGAATGAATTATATGTTGAATTGAGTTAAATTTATCCGTATAGATCCAGTTAGACCTCGTACGGAGTTAGATCGGGGCAAAGAAAAAGTCTCAGATTAATTGCCTTCGTATCTACGGAGACTCGTCGAGGTAAGTTCGTGTAATTAAATTGTGTTTATATGTTTTAAAATTGAAATATATGTTATGAATTGTCATACATAATTACTGAATGCATATCCTATGATGTACGGCAATTACTAAACCCCGTTTGAACCATAGGAATCCGTAGGATACAAATGACATGTCATTAGGGTTACATGATTTGGTTGAGATCCTGCATGTGTTGTGGATACTCTGCAACTCGTGAGAGCATAATGATTTATAACTCGTGAGAGCATACTAATTTATAGCTCGTGAGAGCATATCAATCTACAGCTTGAGTGAGCATACCGGTTCACAGCTCGTATTAGCATTCATGTACATAAATTGATGGATTACAGTTAATGAGCTAGCACACTATGTGTAAGCTATCCTAAGTATCCAACGATATTCTAAATGGTTCAACGAGTAATGTATTGATACGGAATGATAAGATTTCGATACGAACTATTACAGGTATACATGTGAATTACATGAAAATATGGTTAAATGATATTTGGAAAAATAAAATGGATGATACATACATATGGAATTTGATCAATGGTTTTGTTCATCTATGGTTATTGGCTTAGATAAGCAATTACATGGCTAACATGGTATGTATATGTGTTTAGGGATTTGGCTAAATTGTATTGGGATATGCTTGTTTACTTACCTTTTATGTGACTAAATGGTAAGTTAAATTCTATGTTACATGAACTTACTAAGCTTAAATGCTTACTATGTATTATTTTCCGTGTTTTATAGTGAATTGAAAGCTCATTCAGGTTGGAACCTTGTCGGAGCTATATTATAATATCGATCGACTTATTTGGTACATTCGGTTATAAAATTTTGGTTATAATGGCATGTATAGGTATATATGCTAATGTTGGCCTATATGTTTAATTGTTGGAATGACCATTTGTTTGGCTTGTGTTTTGGTATTTTGATGATGTTATGAGTTTGGTTTTGGCATGGAAATATTAGATTTAATATGGTTGATGGTTTGGTTAATGTGGTTGAATGATGGAAGATGAAATGATAAATGAATATGCATAATTTATGTGGCTTGTGACTTGTTGAGAATTGATACTTTGTTTGAGTAGCTTAAATGACTATTGATGCTAATTATAGAATGGCATTTTGGTACCAAATGGTTGTGTTTCGATAAGTAAATTATTTGGTATGTATTGGTGCAAATATGCATGCAAGTTAAGTTGATTATTTGGTCAAATTGAATACATGGTTAGGCATGTTTATATATTGTCATTTGAGGTGCCTAGGGGCCTATTAGTTGTATGATATTATACCATATTTATAAGACTTGTTTAAGCTTTATTTGGATGCCTTGTAATGGCTTGCAAGTATGTGCAATGTTGTGTGTAGGTATTTTCCAAATTGGGTGAGAAAAATGGCTTGTAAAATGGATTATTTTTGTCCACACGGGTAGAGATACGGGCGTGTGTCTCAGCTGTGTCTGACACACAGCTAGATGACACGGTCGTGTGTTCCCTATTGCTTTCAAAGTGTTTTGCAAGTCAGGCTGTTACACGGGCTAGCACATGGCCTGTCACACGGGCGTGTGGGGTTACTTCGAAGGGTACACGGCCTGGCGCATGGGCGTGTGGCTTGGTAGTGTGGCCCAAGTCAGTGGCTTACATGGGCACGGACACGGGCTAGGACACGGCTATGTGAGTCACACGGTTGTCTGATCCCTGCAGTGTTGAATGTTTTTAGTGTTTTTTGAAAAATTCTCTGAGTTTTCGATTTAGTCTTGACTTGTTTATAACACATATTTTTAGCCTCGAGGGCTCGTATATGGGACATTATGAATGATTTTGATTGGTTTTTTATATGAATATTGATATATTTTGAAATATCTAAAATTTAGGTTCATTTGATTTATAAACTACGGTAATGCTTCATAACTCTATTCTGACGACGGATTCGGGGTAGGGGTGTTACACATAGTGATACTATGTATACAATCCTTAGACTTGAGATCATCATTATCCCAACATCGTGAGTCATATATTTTGATACAGTTCAACGTCCACCATAATTGGTTGTTTTATAAATGTTGATGTTGGATATACCACAATTTATGTAGTGGGATATGGTTGATCATTATTGAATTTGTCCCTCCTACATAATGGGAGCAATATCTTAGGCTATTTGATTAAGTGAGACTAGAAATGCATGGCCATGCTCGAATAAGTTGATATGAGATATCATACTTATTTGTTTTTCATAGTCTACTCAGGATATCAAGAAACATTAGATGGGCTATGCAAGTGTGACTATTCCATGACTTGTGTCCAGTTCTAGATATAAAGGACAAAAGGATTTAGTACATGAAGGGTTAATCATAGAGAGGTTATGTTGAATCATGACTTCTTGTAACTTAGGTAGCAATGATGCATTACTAGATGCCACTATTTTTTTGTAATATTAGAACCGTTCTAGTATTACTGCTAACGTTACAAGAACCTACAAGGTCACACCTTATGGTTGAAACGAACAGAATCCAAACATAGTTGTTACTGAGTTTAGCTGTCACATTAATTAAATTTATTATAGAATTAATTCAATTGGGCAATTAAATATTGAATGAATTATATGTACAAGTATGTTGTACATATAATGAAAAATATGGTTAAATTAATATATGAATTTGATTCATATAAAATTTAACTAAAAATAATTTATCGAAATCTTTATTATAATTATTGTAATTATAATTATTATATTCAGTTAATTATTATGATTTGATTCGTATTAAAAATATAAATTATTCCCAAATTAGGAAATATAGGGTTTTTAATAAAAACCATATATACTCGAAAAATAATGTGTGTAACGTCTAGCAGCCATTAAGGGATTTTTCTCTCTTTGAAAAAGTTTTAGAGAGTTCTTACTATTCGTTGTCACACCGGGTGGATTACATAGAGGCTGAAAATTTTCGTAGCGGCTTGGAATCGACATACAATAGCATAATCTATTTCTTCGATTTTTCAGACAATTAAAGGTAATCATTCATACCGTTTTCACCCCGATTTGTTCCTTGCACTTGGTGATCGCTGAATATATTTGTTTCGTTGCGCCATGGGGTGTATCAGTGATCCTACATTATGTTCAAACTCAACGGGAAAATGACAGGGTTCCCAAAAACAAGCTTGAAGGGTGACATCCCCAATGGTCTCTTGAAGGCAGTGCGATATGCCCATAAAGCTTCATCCAATCTAGATAACCAATCTTTTTAGCTGGGATTGACTACCTTCTCCAGAATTTGTTTAATCTCTCTATTAGAGATTTCTGCCTGCCCATTTTTCTAGGGATGGTATGTCATGGAAATTTTATGTTTAACTCCATACTTGGTCAGAGCATTAGCAACTAATTTGCAATCAAAGTGTGAACCTTCGTCATTAATTAGAGCACAAGGAGTACCAAAACTGGCAAAAATATTCTTATGGAGAAATTTTAGTACCGATTTGGCATTATTTGTTGGAAAAACAATAGCCTCAGCCCACTTGGAGACACAATCAACAACTAAACATTTGTATGCATTACCTGAAGAAGGTGGGAATGGTCCCATAAAATCAATTCCCCAAACATCAATTCCCCTCTCATACCTCCTCGATAGATTTCTAGTTCTTTGACAGCGATCGCAAGCTTGGAAAAATTCATGAGCAACTTTAAACATGGTTGGCCAATAAAAACCTGATTGAAGAATTTTAGCCGCAATTCTTATTCCCCCAAAGTGCCTTCTAAATGGTGCTGAATGACAATGAAATAAAATACTTTGAATGTCATCATTTGGAAAACACCTCAATATTATTTATTCTGCACAGAATTTGAATAAGAATGGATCATCCTAGTAATATTGCTTGGCATCATGGAGAAATTATTTCATTCTTTGATTTGTGAGGTGAGGTGGAAGTAGTCCAGTAATCGAAAAAATTACAATATTAGCATACCATGGTAATGCCATGGAAACTGACAATTGCTCATCTGGAAAATCATCCTAAATGTGCTAAATATGAATGTCTTCATTTCTTACTTCAATTTGAGACAAGTGATCAACCACTTGATTTTTTGTGCCTTTTTTATCTCTAATTTCTAGATCAAATTCCTATAATAGCAATATCCATCGAATCAACCTAGGCTTGGCATATTTCTTTGTCATCAAGTATTTAATAGCAGAGTGGCCCATATAAACCATTAATTTGGTACCTACTAAATAAGCCCTGAATTTGTCAAAGTGGAAATACCACAGCTAACAACTCCTTCTCAATGGTGGTATAATTTAGCTGTGAATCATTCAACGTACGGTTTATGTAGTAGATAGCATGAAATACTTTGTTCTTTCTTTTTCAAAGCACCACCCTTACGAAAAAATCACTAGCATTGCACAAAATATCGAAAGGTAGATTTCAATTTGGTGTTGTGACTATTGGTGGTGTGACTAGCTATTTTTTCAACTCCTCAAATGCCTGTAAGCACTGATCATCAAAATTAAAAGGTCTGTTGTGTTCTAAAAGTGTACACATGGGTTTTGATATTTTTGAGAAATCTTTGATGAATCGTCTATAGAATCTTGTATGGCTAAGAAAACTGTGAATACCTTTAACTGTGGAGGGTGGTGGCAATTTCTCAATAACTTCGATTTTTTCTTTGTCGGCGACAATTCCTTATTGTGAAATTTTATTTCCTAGAACGATGCCTTCACGAACCATTAAGTGACATTTCTCCCAATTGAGAACAAGGTTGTTTTCTTCACACCAACAAAGAACTAATTCAAAATTTTTTAAAGAACCTTCAAAATTATCACCAAACACTGAGAAGTTATCCATAAAAACTTCTAAGAATTTCTCCACCATGTCCGAAAAGATTGCCATCATGCAACGTTGAAATGTTGTAGAGGCATTGCATAATCCAAATGGAGTTTGATGGAACGCAAAAGTTCCAAAAGGACATGGGAATGTGGTCTTATCTGGATCAGTAAGAGTTATGGCAATCTGGTTATACCCCGAATAACTATCTAGTAAACCATAGAAAGCTTTCCTGGCTAATCGATCTAACATCTGATCAATAAATGGCAGAGGAAAATGGTCCTTCCTTGTTGTTTTGTTGAGCTTTCGATAGTCCATACAAACCCTCCATCCCATGACAGTACAGTAGGAATGAGTATATTTTTATGATTGCTTACCACGGTAACACCCCCTTTTTTAGGTGCACATTGAATAGGGCTCACCTAAAAATTATCCGAAAATGGGTATATGATTCCAGCATTCAACCATTCGATAATATCCTTTTTGACTACTTCATTCATAATGGGATTCAGTCTGCTCTACTACTCGATAGATTTGTCATGGAAATCATCTTGTAATATCTTGTGGTTCAGCTCACTTGAGCTCATTATTAGCTCTTTAGCTCATTTAATTTTAATTGATGGAATAAATTAAATATTTAAATTAATTAGTTAATTTAGTTACAGCTCTTAATTACTTGTAGCTTATTACATGTTTTAATTATGTTGTGTTAGCCGAATTTAATTAGGTGGCTGGACTATAATTAATTTGTCTCAATTTAGTTAGTATGATAATTAGTGTTTAATTTGTCTTGATGCCATTTAGTTCAGCCGAACATACATTTGAACCTAATTTAGTTCATGCTTTTCTTGTAGGATGGACAAATGCATGAAAGAGCATTAAAGTCTAAGTGCATGAATAGCTTGGTGCAATGCATGGGAGTGTGCATGCACAATTGAGGTTCAATGGAAGGCATTTAAGGAAGCACAAGTACTTGGGACGTTCATGCAAGAGGGGGCTGCTGAATGTTCATGCATTTGCACATTCATGGACAGAATTTAAGGAAGAACATATCTTGGGACGTTTCAAGCATGTTCCATGTATTTTCAAGATAACCATTCAAGTTTTCAAGGCATTTTAAAGCTCCATTCAGCCAAGGGAGATGTTGGAACAAATAAGGGGCTGCACATCCATGGAATTAATCTTTCTTCAAGATTAAGGATGCATGAATGCATCTAATGAAGCAACATGATGTTTCGGTCAATCCATGAATCATCTCCAAGCATGAACCAAATTTTTAATGCTTCATTCATGCTCATTCAGCCAAATTTAGCTACAACAAATTAATGATTTCTGTCTTGAATTTTTTAGCATATTCATGGCTGGATTCTTAGCCATTAAGTTGCCCATTCGGCTAGCCATGCCTGGTTCTATAAGTAGTTGTTTATTTTCATTGTAAAGGACTTTTTGTCAAATTTCTGAATGAACTATTATTTTTGTGAGGTTTCTCCCTCTCATATTTCGTGTGAGTCTCGATCTGGCTTATCTAGCATGCTAGTGGCATCAACCGAACTCTTTTCGAACTTATCACCAATCTTGGTGTGGCGTTCATCAATCTCAATATACCTTCGATTCCTACTTTGCTAAGTAACGGGTCGAGGTCCATCCTTATATTTACATCGATCACCTTAAGTCATATAAGTCCCGGGGTGATATTTGCTATAGTATCGAATCGAACTTGACGCTTAAGTTTCCTTTTCCATTTCCATAAAATAACCAATTACCTTTTCCTTATTTTATTCTTAAACCTAACCTACTACATTTTACTAACCCTACCATTCATCTCCAAAACCCTTTATAAGCTTCCGTATCCTTAGCCTGAATCACCCATTTTTGACAACTCTAACTACTCCTCGTCGACGGTCGGGCAAACATGGTGAAATGACTCGACTAATCCAGGCCGGATCGCATCATTTGGTATCAGAGCTACTAAAACGAGGAGCACCAACGTACGTATCAAGCTCGAAGTAGGTTCTTAACGTAAAAAATAAAAAAAATATTTCGAGTTGTAATTTAATTTTTTTTCTCTTGTATTTACCTTACTATTGTATTGGAGTATTAAAAAAATTTGAAATTATAAAAAAAATTTAAAAAAATGGAAAAAAGAGAGAGAGAATTTGAAAAAAAATTCAAAAAAATCGAAGTTTAAAAAATAAAAAAAGAAATTCGAAAAAAAATGTCAAAAAGGTGAAAAAAATCGAGCAAAAAAAAAGAGTTGAAAGTTTGTTACTGTTTTCATTTATTCCTACTCTGATCATCAAGTTTCCCTTCCTATCATTATTTACCCCTCCCAACGCCACACTTTAAACCAATTTTTTTTTTGTTTAGCCTACCCTACACTCGACGTTATCCCTTGTAACCATTTTAAAGCCGACCCCAAAGCCATAACAGGTTTATACGAGACAAAATATGAAACCACGAGAGTGAGAAGAGCGGTAAAAGGCATGAGTGAAAATACATTAAAATAAAAGCCAAAATGAGTGAAAACACGAGTGGAGTGAAATTTTCTTTTCGAGTGACTGGCAAGGTTTTGTGGTGAGGTATTTACTTTCTATTTTATTTTAATCACTTTTTCTTTTTAGGAAAAAACTTATTATGTCTCAAGAAAAATTTTCCGAATCAGAATTCCAGTATTAGATGCAAGAGATGCGTAGAATGGTGAAATCAAATTTTGATAAATTGCATGATCAATTGGACCGAGTAGAGAAAAGAGCCCAACGAAAACAAATTTCATCGAGTCAAGAGACGGAGACAAGATCATCATGAAAGCATACATCTAATGATTATTTGAGAAGAGATTTATATCATGATTCCTATTCAACGAGGAATCCAAGACGATGCAAATCAAGTTTTGAGATGAAGTTTTTCAAGGCGACGAACAAGAAATCACAAGTCGATCTTTGTATGCACCAAGGTACTCGTCCACGAAGGATCAAACACGAAGAGATGAACGAGTTTCTTATGCATCAAGATATATGCCCACGGAGGGTTATTCACAACGAGATGATCGTGACTTGTATGAAGAATCTGCCATTTGTTTCCAACGAGAAGCTTGTCGTTATGATTCTTATAAGTTATCATCTTCTTGTAATGAAAGAATGAGACAAAAAGAAAATAAAAGAAAAGAAAGACAAGAAATGTTGATGCGAGAAAATGAGCGAATATGGAATGAAATCAAGAGACGAAAATAAGAAATGAAAGAAAAAGAAGATGAGTGTGAGAAAGAAAAGAAAATTAAAAATGAGATTGAAGAAAGAAACGAGAGTGCAAAGAAATGAGTGATATGATAAAAGATAGAGGATTTCAAAATGAGTTGGAAAAAGAAATAAGCGAAAAAGATGAAATTCAAAAAGCGAAGAGTGTTTTTACTAACCATTCTATGAGTTCTCCTTGTGTTGTTTCTTCTTTTCAGGTTTCTCGAAATCCCATTGATAAATTTCAACTTCAATACCTTTCTGATGAGAGACCATTCCGATTGATTGAGAAAGGTAAGAATATAGAAGACCCTTGTCCACCGGCACATAAAAGTAAGAAGGTGAGGGTTCTATGCCTTGTAAGTCTCCATCATCCCACTTGAATGTTTGTGTTAATATTGCTGATGACTTAGTCTTTGAAAAGGTTTCATGTCTTTACATGGCTAATTGTCATTCTTTGTTTGATGTTGTTGAGAAAGTTTCTGGTGCCATAGCTTTCAAAAGACCTCCTTATTTTGCTTTGGTTAATTGTCTTTCACTGTTTTTTGTTGATAATTTTATTTTAAATGGAGGCATGAAGAGTTGTTTATTTGATGTGTTTCGTGTTGAAAAATATGTTGATGGCATTGGATTATTTCAGCTTGTGCAAACTTTAGACGTGCGTAATCGTAAGTATCCACATAAAAAGCTTGATTTATTCGATTATCATGGTTATGTGAATTCTTTATATTTTTACACGAAACCCTTTTGTATAAGCATGCCTGTGAGAATGAAATTTTTACTACACTATGGAATAAGTGATCAAACTCATGAGTTTAAACCTGGAATTTGCTATGTTGATTCGTTTTGTTGGAAACTTGAGCATCCCAAATTTAGTGCAAACAATTTGATTGATGCTTTGACTTTTGAAAAATATTTGTATACTGATGCAAGTGATTGTTCTTCTTTAATTAGACACGAAGTGTATGTTTTGATAGATGAATGCAAGAATAATGTTAATACAAATTGTGATGATAATTAGCAAACAAATGAAATTGTAATCCATCGTCCTTGGCACACTTTGACTGCGCAAGATGAACATCCATATAAATCTTTCTTTGAGATTGATCATGTTGAAAAGGCATGGAAAAGGACTGTTGAATTTGATTGTGTGCAAACATGCATGATTAATTATCCTTTGAACCGATTGAGTTCATTTGTTTGCAATAATGACATATCAAGACTATTTGATAATTTGAGGTATGCAAGTTTTGACCGAATAAGACTTTGGATGCATGACCGATTGAATGAATTTATCATTTCTTTTGGATATAATTTAAGCTTGATTTCTTTGTTCTCCCTACCACCGAATATGGAAAGCCAATTTGAGAAGGTAAGATCCATTCATGCTCTTGAACTCCGCCATGGTATATGTGGTCAAATTTGGCTTCAAAATTCAGAAAGAGCCTGTAAGTCTTTAATCCATCGTGTCTTTAATCCTCTTCATTATCATTTAGATGACACTTTGAATCGGCTCAGTCCTAAAGAGGGAGGGCATGTGACTAATCTATCATCTTTTCAAGTAATGTGTGACTTTCAGGTTCTTAGGGGCAACCATGCCAATTCCATCAACTAAAGGGTTGATAACGATGCAAAATTTTTCTCAAGCAAATGGCCCAATTTGAAGACAAATCATCTTCAAGAAGGAGGGTATGATGCGATCCCGACCGCATCATGTAATGGCACCACTCAATGCTGTCGATATTGGCCTAAACACGAGGGCCCTAAGTGCAAGACGAAGCTCATTTTCAGCTCAATCAAACTTTTTTCATGTGGTTCAGCTCACTTGAGCTCAAGTCAGCTCATTCGAGCTCAATTCAGCTCATTGAGCTCGTTATTAGCTCTTTAGCTCATTTAATTTTAATTACTGTAATAAATTAAATATTTAAGTTAATTAGTTAATTTAGTTACAGCTCTTAATTACTTGTCAGCTTATTACATGTTTTAATTATGTTGTGTTAGCCAAATTTAATTAGGTGGCTGGACTATAATTAATTTGTCTCAATTTAGTTAGTATGATAATTAGTGTTTAATTTGTCTTGATGCCATTTAGTTCAGCCGAACATACATTTGAACCTAATTTAGTTCATTCTTTTCTTGCACGATGGACGAATGCATGAAAGAGCATTAAAGTCTAAGTGCATGAATAGCTTGGTGCAATGTATGGGAGTGTGCATGCACAATTGAGGTTCAATGGAAGGCATTTAAGGAAGCATAAGTACTTGGGATGTTCATGCAAGAGGGGGCTACTGAATGTTCATGCATTCGCACATTCATGGACAGAATTTAAGGAAGTACATATCTTGGGACGTTTCAAGCATGTTCCATGTATTTTGAAGATGACCATTCAAGTTTTCAAGGCACTTTAAAGCTCCATTCACCCAAGGAAGATGTTGGAAGAAATAAGGGGCTGCACATCCTTGGAATTAAGCTTTCTTCAAGATTAAGGATGCATGAATGCATCTAGTGAAGCAACATGATGTTTCGGTCAATCCATGAATCATCTCCAAGCATGAATCAAATTTTTAATGCTTCATTCATGCTCATTCAGCCAAATTTAGCTACAGCAAATTAATGATTTCTTTCTAGAATTTTCTAGCATATTGATGGCTAAATTCTTAGCCATTAAGTGCCCCATTCGGCTAGCCATGCCTGGTACTATAAATAGTTGTTTATTTTCATTGTAAAATACTTTTTGTCAAATTTCTGAATGAACTATTGTTCTTGTGAGGTTTTTCCCTCTCATATTTCGTGTGAGTCTCGATTTGGCTTATCTAGCGTGCTATTGGCGTCAACCGAACTCTTTTCGAACTTATCACCAATCCTGGTGTGGCGTTCATCTATCTCAATATACCTTGGGTTCCTACTTTGCTGAGTAACGGGTCGAGGTCCATCCTTCTATTTACATCGATCACCTTAAGTCATATAAGTCCCGGGGCGATATTCGCTATAGTATCGAATCGAACTTGACGCTTAAGTTTCCTTTTCCATTTCCATCAAATAAACAATTACCTTTTACTTATTTTATTCTTAAACCGAACCTACTACATTTTACTAACCCTACCATTCATCTCCAAAACCCTTTATAAGCTTCCGCATCCTTAGCCTAAATCACCCATTTTTGACAACTCTAACTACTCCTTGTCGACGATAGGGCAAACTTGGTGAAATGACTCGATTAACCCTGGTCGGATCGCATCATTTGGTATCAGAGCTACTAAAACGAGGAGCACCGATGTACATATCAAGCTCGGAGTAGGTTCGTAATGTAAAAAAATAAAAAAAATTCGAGTTGTAATTTAATTTTTTTCTCTTGTATTCACCTTACTATTGTATTGGAGTATTAAAAAAAATTTGAAATTATAAAAAAATTTTAAAGAAGGGAAAAAAAGAGAGAGCGAATCTGAAAAAAAATTCAAAAAAAATTGATGTTTAAAAAATTAAAAAAGAAATTCGAAAAAAAGGTCAGAAAAGGTGAAAAACAATCGAGCAAAAAAAAAGAGTTGAAAGTTTGTTACTGTTTTCATTTATTCCTACTACGATCATCAAGTTTCCCTTCCTATCATTATTTACCCCTCCCAACGCCACACTTTAAACCAAATTTTTGTTTGTTCAGCCTACCCTACACCCGACGTTATCCCTTGTAACGATTTTGCAGCCGACCCCAAAGCCGCAATTGTTTTATACGAGACAAAATACGAAAGCACGAGAGTGAGAACAGTGGTAAAAGGCACGAGTGAAAATACATTAAGATAAAAACCAAAACGAGTGAAAACACGAGTGGAGTGAAATTTTCTTTTCGAGTGACTGGCGAGGTTTTTTGGTGAGGTATTTACTTTCTATTTTATTTTAATCACTTTTTCTTTTTAGCAAAAAAAATTATTATGTCTCAAGAAGAATTTTCCGAATCAGAATTCCAATATTTGATGCAAGAGATGCGTAGAATGGTGATATCAAATTTTGATAAATTGCATGATCAATTGGACCGAGTAGAGAAAAGAGCCCAACGAAAACAAATTTCATCGAGTCAAGAGACGGAGACAAGATCATCATGGAAGCATACATCTAATGATTATTCGAGAAGAGATTTATATCATGATTCCTATTCAACGAGGAATCCAAGACGATGCAAAGCAAGTTTCGAGTATGAAGTTTTTCAAGGCGACGAACAAGAAATCACAAGTCGATCTTTGTATGCACTAAGATACTCGTCCACGAAGGATCAAACACGAAGAGATGAACGAGTTTCTTATGCATCAAGATATATGCCCACGGAGGGTTATTCACAACGAGATGATCGTGACTTGTATGAAGAATCTACCATTTGTTTCCAACGAGAAGCTTGTCGTTATGATTCTTATAAGTTATCATCTTCTTGTAATGAAAGAATGAGACAAAAAGAAAATAAAAGAAAAGAAAGACAAGAAATGTTGATGCGAGAAAATGAGCGAATATGGAATGAAATCGAGAGACGAAAAAAAAATGAAAGAAAAAGAAGATGAGTGTGAGAAAGAAAAGAAAATTGAAAATGAGATTGAAGAAAGAAACGAGAGTGCAAAAGAAATGAGTGATATGATAAAAGATAGAGGATTTGCAAATGAGTTGTAAAAAGAAATAAGCGAAAAAGATGAAATTCAAAAAGCGAAGAGTGTTTTTACTAACCATCCTGTGAGTTCTCCTTGTGTTGTTTCTTCTTTTCAGGTTTCTCGAAATCCCATTGATAAATTTCAACTTCAATACCTTTCTGATGAGAGACAATTTCGATTGATCAGGAAAGGTAAGAACATAGAAGACCCTTGTCCACCGACACATAAAGGTAAGAAGGTGAGGGTTCTATGCCGTGTAAGTCTCCATCATCCCACTTGACCGTTTGTGATAATATTGCTGATGACTTAGTCTTTGAAAAGGTTTCATGTCTTGACATGGCTAATTGTCATTCTTCTTTTGATGTTGTTGAGAAAGTTTCTGGTGCCATAGTTTTCAAAAGACCTCCTTATAGATAGAAACCATTTTTCTCTCTCTCTCATCGGTCTCAATCCTCTTTTTTTCTTTTTTTCTTTTTTTCTTTATAGGGTAGGTCCCTCCCTCTCAACATACACATTTTGCTTCCTCTTTTTTAGTGTGGTTTATCTGGTACAAGTACAACTGGCTAAGAGTGATATGGACTAAGTTTTGCGTCAACTTCTTAGAATTTCCATGGCATTCGTTTTGGTAATCTAACTAACATTTTGTCATGGCAATATTTCCCTTCCTTCATTTTCGTATCATTTACCTATTTCTTTCTTCATTTTGCACCTGCTGCCAACCACGAAAAACACCTTTCTTCCTCATTCATAAAAGTAACAAATAATACCATGTATAACACAATCCAAGCTTTGTTATGTAATGTTCTAAAAATATCTAGAAATTCAAACATATTTACTTAATTACAAACAATTAATACAATCTAGAGGCTTGAAATATAACTCTTTTCAAGAGTTATCAATCTATCATCTTTGGACCGCTTTTTGGGTCACGGAGCCTGAGTAGTAGGACCAACATCTCTCGAATTCCACATGCTTAAATTCTTTACCAATCTTTGATTTTTTCTACTAAAGTTTCGAAAACTCTTTTACTGGTGAGGGGCTACTAGAACCATATATCTTAATTCATTTTTGAACCTGACACATTTATCCTACTCAATTGTGATCATCCCTGAGCATAACGACTCTGTCTTAAGAATTTGGCGTCATATTTGGCCATAGACCTATCTCTCTATTTGAGCTCGATGAACTCTAGTCTTTTATCCTTGACATATCGAGTACCCATATGTTTATTCTGGAAAGCATCCAGAAATATTCTCATGCCATCCTCTTAGTTTGAGTACCTCACATGATGGCTTGTCCCCAACGGTAAGCCTCATCTATAAGCAGTGATACAGTACCACTTAATTTCTATTTTGGGGTACACTACGAGTCATCTAAAATTCTCTATGTGGTCTCTAACCATAATTTAACTATGGTAGGGGTGATAACTCTTGAAAAGAGTTATATTTCATGCCTTTAGGCCTACCTAATGGCTTGTAAGTACATTTAGTTTCACTTTAGGACATTTTATTAGTATTTTTCCTTAATCATTGCATTAGGATCTTGGATTGTGTTTAAATGTTATTATTTGTTATTTTTAATTATTTGTGGAAGGGTTATGTTTAGTGGATTTGCAGGTAAAGGATGAGGAACAAGAAATAAATGAGTGAAGGTTTGCCGGGGTAAAAGAGTGGACAGTTTGCCCACTTGTATACCGTGGCAGTTCACGATTCTAGAAGGAAGACCGAGTCAACACTCAATGCATACTAGTTTCAGCCCCACTATATTTGTACTAGAAAGAATCTGCCTAGAAAGGAGGAGACGATAAATCATAAGCTATTGGTTTTTATACTAGAAAAAGAATTTAAAAAGAGGAAAAAGATCATGAGATAGTGAGCTGATAATCACCAATCTTAAAGGAGGGGATTTTAAACCAAAAATAATTTCTAAAAAAGAGGAGAGGATAGTCTTAGGTTGTTAGATTTACCCTAAGGAAAAAGCTTATAAATAGCTAAAGAAAGAAACCCTAAATAGCGAACAAGAGAGGAATGAGAACAAAAGGGAGAGATCCTTAAGCAAAAATAGAAGGTAGCGGCTGAGTAGAGAAGGAAAGAGGAAGACAAAGACAATCCCTCTCAGCCACCACAGAACACTATGATATTGGAGTGTGCATGGGACACACAAAAGTTGTCTTCCCAAAGTATACCGTATTTCTTACTTTGTTCTTCCGTGAATTAAATTAATGAAAACAATATTGGATAATATTTTGGTGTTGAATTATATTTGCCAGCATATGAGCTAAATCTCATAGGGTTGGGATTACTTTAACGAAACCTTTATTTTTCTTTAATGGTTCAAGAATAAATCTGGATTAGTTTTACTATTTTATTCAACTGTTCTTATTTCTAGATTGTATGTGTCTCCTTGTACAAAAGATCAGACCGAACCTCGATCTCCTCAATAGGAACAACATGAGAAGGATCAGATTTGTACTTCCGTAGTATGGAGACATGGAAGACATCATGAATACACTTTAGCTTAGGCGCCAACAACAAATGATAAACAACTGGTCCAATCCACTCGGTAATCTCATAAGGGCCAATGAACCTCGGATTAAGCTTACCCTTCTGTGCAAACTTTAAAACTTTCTTCCACGGTCAAACCTTCATAAATACCTTATCACTAACTTGATACTCGATGTCTTGCATCTCAAGTTAGTGTAAGATTTTTGTCGATCAGAAGCAGCCTTCAACCACTCACAAACAAGTCTCGCCTTATCCTCATCCTCTCGAACCAACTCCGTACCTAAGTTCCTCTTCTCCTTCATATTGGACCGACATATAGGAGTCCTACACCTTCGACCATACAAAGGCTCGAACGGTGTAATTTGAATACTCTTCCGATAGCTATTATTATACACAAACTTGGCTAACGACAAGTGACGATCCCAGTTACCTCCGAAGTGGATAACACAATTACGAAGCATGTCCTCAAATATTTGTATCACCCTTTCTGACTGACCATCGGACTACAGGTGATAAGCTAAACTAAAATGAAGCTTTGAACCCAAAGCCTCATGCAATGCCTTTGAGAATCTCGAAGTAAAGCGTGGATCTTGGTTTGATATGATAAAAATAGGAACTCCATGAAGACAAAAAATCTCTTGGATGTAGAGCTAGCTAACTAATGCAAACTAAACGTCGTACAAACTAGTAGGAACTATATAGACTTCGTAAATTTGCCCACATCACCCAGATCAATCCTTACGTGTCAGAGGTAAAGGCAAACCTGAAACGAAATCCATTATAATCCACTCACATTTTCACCTTGGAATCTGAAAAGGCTAAAGCAAACCTGATGGACGCTGATGTTCATCTTTCACCCTCTAACAAACCAAACATCTTGCAAAAAATTCGACAACATCCTTCTTCAACCCAGGCCACCAATACAGAACCCAAAGATTCTAATACATCTTATTCCTACCAAAATTCATAGTAAAAGGATTACTATAAACCTCAATAAGAATTGAGTGCCTCAGATCCTTGTCTCTTGGAACACACAACCGACCTCGAAAACACAGAACACCATCAGAGTTGAGGCCGTAATCCCCCTGAACACTTGACTAAACCTAACGAATCCGACAAGCCAAACTCTCATCAAAAGGTTGACACTCACGAATATGCTTTGAAAGAACTGACCTTACCAGAAGTTCAGCCAACAAAATCCTATCCTCAAAGATAGACAACCTCACAAACATAGCCCTCATAATCTACAACTACATTCACCTTCCCCGAATGGTACTCCATCACAAAATCATAATATTTTAGCAACTCGATCAAGTGCCTCTATCTCAAGTTCAACTCTTTCTGGATTAGAAGCTACTTAAGAAGCTTGTGATCGGTGTATATCACACACGTCTTACCATATAGGTAGTGACACCAAGTCTTGAGCGTGAATACTACGGTAGATAACTCCAGATCGTGAGTCAGATAGTTTCGCTCATGCGGCCTCAACTGCCTCGACGCATAAGCAACTACCTCAACTCATAAGAAACTACCCTAACCTCCTACATCAACACACAACCCAGTCTCGTATAAGAATATTAACTATAAACCACATACTCCTTACCAAATACCGACTGTGTAAACACAGGTGCTTCGGTCAAAACCAATTTCATCTTCTCAAAGCACTTTTGCCTCTTATTAGTCCACTCAAAGGTAGTGTTCTTTTGAAGCAACTTTGTCAAAGGAGCAGTAGTGCTCGAGAACCCTTCTATAAAGTGACGGTAATAACCAACTAACCTCAAGAAACTTCTTACCTTAGAAACAATCCTCGATGGCTTCCAATCCAAAATCACCTCAACCTTTTTCGGATCAACCTGAATACCCTCAGCTGAAATGACATGACCCAGAAAAACCACCTTATAAAGCCAAAACTCACACATGCTCAGCTTCACATACAACTGTTTCTCCCGAAAAACTTGCAGAACCACTCTCAAGTGCTCATTATACTCATCCTTTGATTGAGAATACACCAATATATCATCTATAAAAACCAGTACGAACCAGTCCAGGTAGGAATGGAATACTTAGTTCATCATGTCTAAAAAATGAGGTAGGTGCATTCGTCAACCTAAATGGCATGACAAGAAACTTGTAACGACCATACCAAGTCCTACAAGCAGTCTTCATCACATTTGAATCCTAAACCTTCAACTGATAATACCCAGACCTTATATCAATCTTCGAGAAAACTGAAGCTCCCCAAAATTGCTCAAACAGATTATCAATCCTTGGTAGTGAATACTTATTGTTGATGGTCAACTTATTCAGTTGGCGATAATCGATGCACAGCCTCAAATTCCCATCCTTCTTCTTCATGAACAACATCGGTGCTCTCTATAGAGACACACTCAGATGAATGAACCCACGATCCAACAACTCTTACAACTGCAGTTTCAACTTTTTTAGTTCCTTAGGTGCCATGCGATAGGGTGCAACAGACATTAGAGCAATATCGAGATAGAGCTCAATACCGAACTTAACTGCTCAATTCGGTGGTAATCCTGGCAACTCCTCAGGAAACACATCCAGAAAATCACAAACAGCCCGAATCTCATCCAACCTTATCTCCCAACTATTGGCATTCAGGATATAAGCTAGACAAGCTTTGCAACCTTTCCAGACTAACTTTTCATCATAAAGTGAAGAAATCACATTCGACAACAACTCAAACTTCTCACCAACAACAACAAGCTCCGAACCACCAGCACCATATAAAGTCACTAGCTTCGCCTTGCAATCCACTTTATTCTGATGCTCGAACTACCAATCCATACATAGAATAATGTTGAAACCTTAAAACAACAACTCAAGAAGATTAATCAGGAACACTTGTTCCTGAACCATTAGAGGACAACAACGATAAAGTCGATCCAAAACTACACTATCAGCTAGAGGTCTCTTAACCATAACACTTGATGTTTGTATAATAATCCCCAAATCTATAGCTATTTCTCTCAAGATAAACAACATTGCCACACCAGAATCAACTAAAGCTAGTAGAGGAAAAGACTGTAGCATGAAAGTACATGTGATAACATAGTAGCCTCACTAATTCGGGGCTCTCTTACTGTATACACTCAGGCTGGACAACCATCACCACCTCGTATAGCACCACGCTAGCCAACACCTCTGCCACGGCCTCTCCCTCTCCCTCAGGTCAAAGTAGGTGCAGTAGTAACACTAGCAAACAGACTAATTGCAAACGATAATGGCTCTCTTTAGGCAGTCCCTTACATGGTGCTCCATCGAACCACAAACAAGACCAGCACCCATCATCCTTTAGCACTCACCACGATGACGTTGACTACAATTCTTACATATCAGCCATGCAACAGCCCTTTGATCAATAGAATCAACCTCAACTCTCGTAGCCTGCCTATCCTGACCACGACTACCAGCAACACGTCGTCTAGATCTACCAAAATGGCCACTCTTACCCTTATGACTAGAACCACTAGGAGCCTACCAAAATGACCTCTCTTACCCTTACGACCAAAATGGAGTTAGGTTTAAGTACATAGATTTGAAGTTATAAATTAAGGACTAAGTTGTGAAAAGTTAAAATCATAAGGAAAATTGGTAATTTTGCATAATTATAAAATGTGGATTAAATTGAATACTGGAAGTAGTTAATTGATTAAAATTTCCCATTTAGATAAAGGTAAACCACGTTGGGACCTAGATCAAGGAAAAGCAAAAGCCTCGGATTATCCCAACTTTGTTTCTACACCCCTAGTCATCGAGGTAATTTCATATGAACGGTTATTGTATTAATGCTATTTAAATTGTATGTTGCTATGTTATTTATAATGTGGCTAGATCGTTGCATAAATAAATCAATGATATGACAATTATTGAGTCCCAATTAAACCTTAGGAATTCTTAGGATATGAATGACATGTCATTAGGGATTTCATGTTTCGAGTGCTAGTCTTGAATGTTCTTGTGGTTGAAGCCTTGCATTTGTTGCGGATACTGCATAGCTCGTGTGAGTAGCATCGTTTAGCTTACATTCTAACCCACAGCTCGTGTGAGCAGGCCCATTTTTCATCTCGTGTAAGCAACGATGTAAAGGAAAGGTTACAGTTATATGTAAAGGCACAGTTTGTGTGAGCTTTCCTGAGTATCTGAGGTAATTCTAAATGGTTCAACAGGCAAGAAAAAGGAATGTAATCATAAGTGTTCAAATAAAATGTATCATAAACTTATGAAAATGATTGATGAACTAATTGATGTTGTATACTTATGGAAAATTACATACTTTACAAATGATTTCATTTATGATATGAATAAATATACTAACTTGTGAGTTGGTGATGTTGTATAGATCTATATAAGCTTGTGGCATTGGTATTGGTTTGTACTAGTTCTATGAATTGTATTATAGAAATGGTAAGTTACATTTTAAGTTTATATGAGCTTACTAAGCATTCATTGCTTACGTAATTTCTTTCCTATGTTTTATAGATTATAAGAAGATCGATTTAGTTGGAAGCTCATTGGAGATCTATCAAACTATCCAAAAGTCTTTTCGGTAGATTTTAAAAATTTTGGCCAAGGTTTATAATGGCATGTATAAGCTGAATTGTAATGGTATTTTGATTGAATATTTTGTTGGTGTTTTGGCATGTATAAGTTTTAGAAGTTATCTTGGCTGGTGTCAATTGATGCCTTGTTAAATGGTGTCATTTAGTTACCTTGTTATGCATGTTTGTATGGTCCTTTATGGTATGTTTGAAATGGTATGATAATGGTCAAGTTTGTGGCACGTTTTGGTAAGTATTAAACTATGATTTGATGATTGAAATGTGGTAAACTTACATGTTTAGGTAAGTGTTGTTGTGTGCATTTAAGGTGCCTTTAAATAGCATATTGGTTAACTGAATTAGGATTCTTGAAATGGAAAACATATGTATGTTTAGATGAGGTTTTGGTACTTTGAAAATATGCACAATTGGTCTGAATGTTTATGCATGTAATTGTCTTGGAAATGGCTTGATTTTAGGTAAATTTGGGTCCACACGGCTTGAGACACAGGCGTGTGACTCAGCCGTGTGTCATTTGATGATTTATTTATGGTGCAAGTCGGTGAGTTACACGACGTAACACACGGCTGGCATGCGGGCTTGTGGGGCAACTCAAAGAGTTACATAGCCTGGAACATAGGTGTGTGAGACAACCGTGTGACCCTATTCAGAGAGTTACATGGGTGAAGACACGGGCTGGGACACGACTGTGTGTCCCTAGTTTGAAGGTTACACGGCCTAAGACACAGGCGTTTGTCTCAGCTGTGTGCGGCAAATGGCCGTGTGACCCCTGTTTTTAAATTTTTGTAACTTTTTCCTAGAGTTTTCATTTTGTTTTAAATTGGTCCTGAATCACTTCTAAGGTACTTTTAGGGCCTCAGGTGTTATTTTTAGGTACAATATGCATGTATATGAATGATTTATGATATATTTAAGTTATTGAATGATACTATGTTGCATGGTTTTTGATTGATCGGTAATACTCTGTAACCCTAATTCGACGACAGATATGGGTTAGGGGTGTTATATTTAGTGGTATTAGATGTACGATTTAGTCGGTTCTCACACTGAATGTAGCATGTATGGAGTTTAGAAATACATGTCATTATATAACCTGTGATAGTGTGGTAACTCCTAACTCAAATTGAATTATGTTTTAGCCGATTTCGATGAGGTTAAATTTAGCCGATTTTAATGAGGTTGAAAGTAATGCTCAACCCTCCATTCACGGAGTAGCTTCTAGTGGTAGTAGGCCCGGGACTGAGGGTCGATGAGGAAAGGCTAAAGAAACCTTCTTCCAAATGATGTCTAAATGGTTTATTGAGTTCGTGAGAATGAACCTGTTGGCTCAATAACCTCTACCCCCACCTGTACCCCAACTTGTCCCTGTAGTTCCTCAGGGTTTGGAACAAATACGTGCAAACAATCCTCTAGTTGATAAATTTTGAAAGTATAAGGCTAAAGAATTCCGCGGTTCAGCCTAAGATGATCCAGAAAGAGCTGAGTTCTGGTTGGAAAACACAGTTAGAGTTTTTGATGAATTATCTTGTACACCAAATGAATGCTTAAAGTGTGATGTTTCTCTGTTAAAAGACTCAGTGTATAAATGGTGGAATACATTGATTGTGTTAGTACCGAATGACCGTGTGAATTGGGAATTCTTCCAAACAGAGTTTAGAAAGAAATATGTAAGTCAGAGGTTTCTCAACAAGAAACGCAAAGAGTTTCTAGAATTGAAACAGGGTCGTATGACTATGGTTGAGTACGAACGAAAATTTGTACGACTTAGCAAATATGCTCGGGAATACATACCATCTAAAGCTATCATGTGCTCACAGTTTGAAGATGATTTAAATGAAGATATCAAGTTTCTGTTTGGATTTTCGAGTTGAAAGAATTTGTAGTTGATAGAGCACACAAGGCCAAAGAACTTAGCACAAGAAAAACAAAAGCAGATTCTGAGGCTCGTGATAAAGGTAAATAACCTATGGGAAAATCATTCTTGTCTCTGTCGAAGAGATCAAAAGAATTTCACAGTCGTTCATTAGCTTCGAGAGGTTACTCTAGGAGAGATAAAGGTAAGAAACATTCGAGTTCGAGACGTTAGGCTACATCTGTAGCGAGTGTGGGTAGCACTAGAAATAACAAACCCGAACGCCAACAATACAATAGACGACACTTTAAGGAATGCAGATTGAAAGATGGGTCGTGTAACGGCCATTTTTTAGTGGTGTCAGAAACAGTGGTTTTGGGGCCACTAAATCAGACGAGTAAGGTCATAAATATTATTATTTAACATTTACAAGTCAAATATGATTTTAGAAAGGTTTTTTAATTGATAATTTATATTATATAAATGATTTATTAAGGTCAAGAGGTTTTAAAAAATGAGGTATTGGGACCTTGTTTTTATAAACCAAGTCATAAATATTTTTATAAATATTTACAGAGGGTCATTGAGGTGGTATTAGAGTTTCATTGAAAACTTTTAACGTTTCGATGGATAATTAATTAAAAAGGACTAAATTGTAAAAGATGTAAAATTTGATCACTATTTGATTTGAGTGATTAAATGGTTAACTAAATAAAGGAAAAGGAACTTAAATGGTAACTAAACCATGGTCAAAGTTTCCAAGTGGTGGTGTTATGATTGAATCCACTAGCTTTTGGATTCATTATTCTTTTAATCCTAATTAGTTTAGGATTAAATTGTAAATAAGTTTATTTAGTTAGAATTTAATTTAATTGAAGGACCAATTGTGAAATTAAACCTTCCTTTGACTGTAATAATGCCATATATTTATGTAATGGACATGAATTTGGTGTTTTATTTATTTATTAACCAACGATAAAATAATAATTTGATAATTAAATTAAATTAAATTAAATAAAGTTTCTATCGTCTTTTATAATTCATTTCTTGCAGCGACTTTAGGAAGGAGAATGCCATTGTTAAAGGCTCGAAAGCTTCGGCCAAACTTTATTGTGTGCATTTCAGTTCGATTTTTCCCTGTTTCTCACAATTTTTATGTTTTTGATATCGTTTCAACTACGTCCAGGTAGCCCGTACCTTCGATTTTGAAACTGTTAAAGATTTTGAATGTTTCCATTGATTAATCTTGTGATTTTTGGTGTTAGTTGATGAATTTTGAATGTTGATTGATAATTAAAAGTATTTTGTCAAGTGATTTTTCATGAATTTCTCGATTAGAGACTAAATTGCTAAAATAGTAAAAGTACAAGGATTTGTTATGAAATTGTTGAATGAATGGGCTGTTTTGGATACCATGAACATTCAGATAAGCTCAATTTTGGCTAAAAATGGTTAATTTCTATGTTTTCGACTAAGGGACTAAATTGAATAAAAGTAAAACTTTAGGTGTAATTTTGTAAAAATGTCAAAAATGACCAAATTGTATGAAATGAATATTTTTATTTTCTAAATTAATTATATTGAATGAATTTATTAATTTAGATCAAGAACGGGTGGAAAATCGAGGAAAATAGAAAATTACCAAAATGCCCCTAAATTTTGGTACTTTTGCAATTTCGCCAAGTAACTTCGTATGAACTGTATTCTGTAGAATTGTGATTAAATTAAATGTTAATACGTGATTATATTGTGATTAAACCAATATATATATATGTTAGTATGCAATTCACCGTGTTATAAACCAAATAAATCCAACGACGTACGACGATTACCGAGCCCTGTTTGAACCTTAGGAATTGATAGGATACAAATGAGATGTCATTAGGGTTTACATGATTTGGGTGTTGGTCCTGAACGTCCTATTGATGGTTGAGGCCAAGCGACACGGCCGTGTGTCCCCTGTAGCTTTCAAAGGGTTACAAGTCAGGCTGTTACACTACCTAGCACATGGCCTGGCACACGGGCATTTGAGGCAATACAGTCATATCTCTGAAATAATGCCAGATAGAATTACTTTGCAGAACTTGGAAAAGAAATCAAACGAAAGTTTTAGATAGTATGCACAGAGGTGGAGAGAGATTGCAGTTCAAGTTCAGCCACCACTTTTGGAAAAGGAAATGACGATGCTATTCATCAACACATTGAAGGCGCCGTTCATCACGCACGTGCTAGGAAGTGCCTCGAAGAGTTTCGTGGATATAATCATGAATGGCGAAATGATTGAACATGCCATTAAGAGTGGAAAAATAGATGGTAGGGAGAATAGTCGAAGGTCAGCTTCAAAGAAAAGAGAAGGCGAAGTAAACAACGTAAACGCATATAGTAAATCAATTATAGTGAATCAACCAAGGAAGATGGTTGCTAATCAGCAAGGCTCATTGAAACCAGAATCGAGAATGAGGAAAAATACTGAGAAGCCTCAGTTCACTCCCATTCCAATGACATATAAAGAGTTGCATCAGAAGTTATTTAATGCACATGTTGTTGACCCTCGTTACTTGAGTCCTCTACAACCCCCGTATCCAAAATGGTATGACACGAACGCTCAGTGTGACTACCATGCGGGGATTTCAGGACACTCAATAGAAAATTGTACCGCTTTCAAGAAGGTTGTAGAAGGACTTATAAAATTGGGTGTTGTTAAATTTGATGACTCACCCAGCACCTAGCGTCCATTGCCCAATCATGATGATAAGGGGGTGAATATGCTGAGCGAAGGTACGGAGGAAGGAGTTAAGACTGACGTCGTTGAAATAAGAATTCCATTGAAACGGGTATGGGAGGAGATGGAAAAAAGGGGGTTAGTTATTTCAGATTTGGAAGAAGGGTATGAGATGGTAAATTATTGTGAATTCCACCGTAAAACAGGGCACGAAATTTAGGAATGTGAAGGATTCAGAGCTTTGGTTCAAAGCATGATGGATAACAAGGAGATGAGGTTCTATGAAGATGCAGAAGAACGGAGGACCATATGCGTGATAGAGTCAGAAGCAGGGACCCCAAAAATAAATCATCTTGTAATTATCATCTCACGCTTTAAGAGTAATGAGGCTAGGGCTCAAGTAACACCAAAAATTGTAATCACGAAACCATCAAGTTTCACATACAAGGATGACAAAATGGTCCCGTGGAATTACGGATGCAATGTGACAATCTTAGGAAAGGAAGTTGAGGGCAATATGGTAAAAGAATACCAAGAAAGGGGTTCCTATACACGTAATGGAAAACGTTGTGACACTCGAGCAGAACTGCCAAGAGAAGGGACTCCGACGGTGGAACAGAGAAAAGGGAAGGCGGTGAAATCTGAGCCATTGGTAAATGAACTGATAAAAGATGAGGAAGCAAAAGAGTTTTTGAAGTTTTTGAAACACAGTGAATACAGTGTTGTGGAGCAACTGCACAAACAACCGGCCCATATTTCTGTATTAGCTTTGCTCCTAAGTTCAGAAGTACATCGAAATGCGCTGATGAAAGTAGTAAACGAAACATACGTGGCCAAGGACATCTCAGTAAATAAATTGGATCATTTGGTCAACAATATAAGTGCTGACAATTTCATATTCTTCAACGATGATGAAATACCGTCTGGAGGTAGGGGTTCAACTAAGGCTCTACACATCACTGCCCGATTTCAGGGGGACACAATACCGGGGGTTTTGATTGATAACGAATCCGCATTGAATGTATTGCCTTTGTCCACTCTTAATCGATTACTTGTGGATAGTTCACATATGAAACCCTACCAGAATATAGTAAGGGCATTTGATGGAACAAAAAGAAGAGTTGTAGGAAGAATTGAAATACCGTTAAGAATTGGCCCAATTACTTATGAGGTGGACTTTTTAGTAATGGATATTAAGCCTCCTACAATTGTTTATTGGGGAGACCGTGGATACACTCAGCTGGGGCAGTGCCTTCATCGTTACATCAGAAGGTGAAGCTAATATCAGAGGGTCGATTGGTGACAATAAATGCGAAGGAGGATATTATTGCAATGGTAACGGGTGATGTGCCTTATGTTGAGACCAATGATGAGGAAGTGGAATGTTCTTTTCAATCCTTGGAATTTGTGAACACAATGTTTATCGCTGAAGGAAACAGGATCCCGGTACCAAAGATATCCAAGACTACTGAAATGGGTCTGCAGTTATTGGTAGGAAGAGGAGCTTCGCCAGGAAAAGGGTTGGGAAAGTACTTGCAAGGAAGGGTTGAAGCACCCATGCTGAAAGGGAAGTTCGATCATTTTGGCTTAGGTTACAAGCCAGATTTGAAACAAAGGAGAAAAGAAGTGGAGAAAAGGCAAGAGAAAAGAAGGGCACGACTAAGCGGAGAGAAAGTCAAGTGGGAACCTTTGACCTTCCCTCACATATCTAAATCCTTTGTCTCAGGGGGATTTATCTACCCCAAGCGAGGGGTGTCTAGAAGTGAAGGAATTGAAGGAATGTTGGAGAAAGTTCATATCAATGCTATAGAGACAGCTGAAAGAAGGTCATTGCTGGAGATCGGCCCATACGAACCTGGGAGTGAGCTAAACAATTGGACTGCGGAAGAAATACCTATAGTCTTTAGAGCATATGCAGAGTAATGTTCAAAACATTATTGTTGTTTTTTAGCCTGAGAATGACAAGAAATCCTTTGTGAAGTAGGCTTAAGTCTGAATATCTTTATCCTAATAAAATACATCTTTGCATTCATTTCGAGCAATTATTCTTTTATTCTTTCCAAGCAAGTAAATATATTCCATTTGATTAATTATTTTCCAAATATATTTTATTTATAACCTAATCATGCAAATAATTATTCATAAATTTATACCTTGAGTATTCTTTGGTGTATCCCCATAGGTCCTCAGATATCAATGACATGAGTGATGTTGTTTCAAACACGGAGTCTCTTTTTGAGCAAGACATGTGTTTGGAAGGATCTCATGACTTTGAAAATGACGAAGACTGTGGTGCATCTCCAGACTTGTTGAGAATGGTGGAGCAAGAGGATAAGCAGATCGTACCTCATAAGGAATCATTAGAAATTGTGAGCCTAGAGGAAGGGACAGAGGTGAAAATCGGAACTGATGTCACCGCAAGGACAAAATATGACCTCATTGAATTACTCCGAGAGTTCAAGGATGTTTTTGCATGGTCCTATCAGGATATGCCGGGGCTAAATACTAGCATTGTGGTACATCGTTTACCTATAAAAGAGGATTGCAAACCAGTTCAGCAGAAGCTCAGAAGAATGAGACCTGATGTTGTTTTGAAAATAAAAGAGGAGGTCAAAAAGTAGTTCGATGCTGGGTTCTTGCAGGAAGTTAAGTACTCAGAATGGGTAGCAAACATTGTACCTGTTCCTAAAAAGGATGGAAAGGTACGGGTGTACGTGGATTACAGGGACCTAAATAAGGCGAGTCCAAAAGACAACTTTCTGCTGCCGCACATTGACACTTTGGTAGATAACACGGCTGACCACTCATTATTTTCTTTCATGGACGGCTTTTCTGGATACAATCAAATAAAGATGCACCCGGAGGACATGAGGAAAACCACTTTCATTACCTTATGGGGAACATTTTGTTAGAAAGTAATGCCCTTTGGATTGAAAAATGCAGGAGCAACATATCAAAGGGCAATAGTCATCCTGTTTCATGACATGATGCACAAAGAAATTGAGATTTATGTTGATGATATGATTGCAAAATCTAGAACTGAGGAGGATCATCTTCGAGTCTTGAGGAAGTTGTTCTTGAGATTGAGAAAATTCCAGCTCAAACTCAACCCAGCAAAATGCATATTTGGAGCCAGATCAGGAAAGTTGTTGGGCTTCATAGTCAGTAAGAAGAGGATTGAGATTGACCCATATAAAGTTAAAGTAATACGAAATCTGCCTCCTCCAAACACCCAGAAAGAGGTCCGAGGGTTCCTAGGAAGGTTGAACTACATTGCTCGGTTCATTTCACAATTGACTGAGAAATGCGATCCAGTGTTTCGCCTTCTGAAGAAGCATAATCCAGGGGAATGGGATGAGGAATGTCAGAAATCTTTTGACAAAATAAAACAATACTTGGCTAATGCTCCAATACTATCACCGCCTAGTCCAGATAGGCCATTGATATTATATCTAACGGTGTTTAACAATTCCATGGGATGCGTCTTGGGCCAACATGACGAAACAGGAAAGAAAGAGAGAGTAATATACTATCTCAGCAACAAATTCACTGATTGTGAAATGAAGTACTCGTCCATTGAAAAGTTGTGTTGTGCTTTAATTTGGACAACCCGAAGATTAAGGCAATACATGTTGTATCATACGACTTGGCTGATTTCAAAGTTAGATCCTTTAAAGTACATGATGGAATCAAGTGCTTTAAATGGGAGAATGGCTAGATGGCAAATTCTGCTCTCTGAATTTGACATAGTATATGTAAGTCAGATGGCTAAAAAGGAAGTGCCATAGCTGATTTTCTAGCCAGCAGAGCCCTGGAAGACTATGACCTTTGAACTTTGATTTTCCAAATGAAAACTTATTGTACGTGGCAAAAACTGAAGAAAACCCTCGAATAGACCACATCTGGAAGTTAAATTTTGATGGAGCTTCAAACGCTACAGGTAACAGAATTGGAGCAGTCTTGGTATCCCCAAGTGGAAATCATTATCCTGTTTCTAGCAAGTTGGACTTCGATTGCACAAATAACATGACAGAATATGAAGCATGTATTATGGGTATTCGTGCGGCCATTGAACGTAAAATCAAGGTGCTTAAAGTGTATAGAGATTCCGCGTTGGTGATATACCTACTCAAAGGACAGTGGGAAACTAGAGACCCTAAATTGATCAATTATAAAGAACTGGTTCTTGAATTGATTGACGAGTTTGATGACATCACCTTCAGTTATCTCCCACGAGAGGAAAACCAAATGGCTGATGCATTGGCTACTCTAGCTTTGATGATACAGGTGAACAGGCTTGAAGTAATGAAGCCTATTCAGATAAGTATCTATGAAACCCCAGCTCATTGCTACAATATTGAGGGAGAGGGAAAAGACGATCACCCTTGGTATCAGAGTATCCTACAGTATGTGAAGAATCGAGAGTACCCTAACCAGGCAATAGAGAACGGCAAGAGAACCCTGAGAAGAATAGCCATCGAATATGTCTTAGACGGGGAAGTGCTATACAAAAGAAGGAAAGATCAGGTACTGTTAAGATGTGTGGATGCCGTGGAAGCTAAGAAAAATTTGGAGGAAGTCCATGAGGGTATCCATGGGATGCACGCTAATGGCTTCACCATGGCCAGACAGATCATGAGATTTGGGTACTATTGGTTTACTATGGAAGGGGATTGCATTAATTGCGCCAAGAAATGCCATAAATGTCAGATTTATGGAGACAAGATGCATGCACCCCCTTTGCCACTTCATGTTATGACATCTCCATGGCCATTTTCCATGTGGGGTATGGATGTCATTGGGCCGATATCGCTGAATGCTTCTAATGGGCATCGTTTCATCTTCGTAGTCATTGATTACTTCACCAAGTGGGTAGAAGCTGCTTCTTACGCAAATGTCACGAAGTTAGCAGTTAGTAAATTCTTGAAAAAGGAGATTATTTGTCGATATGGAATGCCTGAGAGAATCATATCCGACAATGCGTTGAATTTGAACAATAGCACAATAGCTGAGGTTTGCAGCCAATTTAAGCTCAAGCATCATAACTCATCGCCGTATCGTCCAAAAATGAATGGCGCAGTGGAGGCGGCCAATAAGAATATTAAAAGAATTGTGGGGAAAATGACTGAGACTTACAAAGATTGGCATGAGAAGTTATCATCTGCTCTCCTTGCCTATCGAACATCTGTTAGAACTTCTACTGGGGCAACACCCTTTTCTCTAGTTTATGAAATGGAGGCAGTATTACTCATCGAAGTTGAAATCCCTTCTCTACGGGTATTATCCGAACTCTAGTTCGACGAGGCCGAATGGGTCCAATCTCGTTATGATAAGCTGAATCTAATAGAGGAGAAAAGGTTAAAAGCTATTTATCATGGGAAAATGTACCAGAAACAAATTATGCGAGCCTATAATAAAAAAGTTTGCCCCAGAGAATTTAGCGAAGGAGACTTGGTGCTAAAAAAGATTCTTCCTATGCAAAAGGACCTTAGAGGAAAATGGATGCCAAATTGGTAGGGTCCTTATGTCGTAAAGAATACCTTCGCTGGTGGAGCCCTGATTCTAAGTGAGATAGATGGAAAAGACTTGCCCAATCCCGTAAATTCAGACTCAGTCAAGAAATACTTCACTTGAAGAAAAAGAACCAAAGTGAAAACCTGCAAAGGGCGCTTTGATCCCAAAAAAAATGATGATGATAAAACTGGAGAGACTAAAGTGAAAACCCGCAAAGGGCACGTTAGGCCAAAGGGGATTTGAGTTGAAAACCCAAAAAGGGCAGCTCAAATGTTTGGTCAGAATGGGGCATGAAATGTTTGAAAGCAGCTTGTATCTTGATCCGATCAGGGCGTGTGGCAATCTTGCTATGCCTGAATCAACAGGAAGGGATACGCGACGTCTTAAGGCATTTACAAAGCACTGAAGATCTCCTAAACACATGTCAAAATCAGAATGGCCTTTAGAAAGTTTGTACAGAGAAGTTCAAGCTGCGATATCTGAGGAACTTAATTCTCCTATTATTGAATTTGTCGATTCTTGAAATATTTTTTTTCTCTTTTCCAAGATATACATTCCCAATCAATTCCTTTACTATTTGGGATAACTTATTCATTTTTAACTATGTTCAGTACCAAATTTATTCTTATTTATTGCTATGACCTTTTCTGCAAACATGTTGCATTAGAATAATGATTAATGGACTAATAAAACTTTCACAAAAGAAGTTTTTCATATTACTCTGAAAAGTTTCTAAATAATATAGGAGCCTAAAACAGGACTATTATTTAGAACACACCCAAATTTAAAGATTGGAAATTTGAGAAAGAGGAGTCTAAATTTAGACTTTCTCTTTGGATTTCTGTTGTCAAATGCGTTGATTGACAAGACGACATGTTGGTGACAAAGCTTAAATGAATAAGCAAGCATAATCACCACGCAATAGGAAGAGGTTACCTCGGAGAAGAGAGCCTTCATTTGCGCATAAGCCTTTGGTACGACACCCTGGGAATGGTGTAAGGAGCCAGAACAATGTAGATCCTGTATCCCTGAATTGTGATAGAAGGATTGAGGAAAAGCCATATATTTCTACACTAGGATTACAGTGGGAGAATGATGGTACAAATCTTGCGCCCCAATGGATTGAACTTTTTCGGTTTACAGTGGGGGCAATCTGACTAAGTGTTTCTTCAGAAAACACCATTCGAGAAGGAAGGTGTTATAGCACTTCAGTGACAAAGCCTTAATAAACTTTGAGTAATGACAACCTCAGCAGGATCATTCTCGAAAAAATAAAATTTTGCATTCATACAAACACCATTCACACATGTCTAGTTAGGAGCATTTGATACATTTTGATCATGCTATCCTCAACTTTAGGCATAATAAAGTTCATAAACGAATTATACAGGTCATGTTCCCTAGAGAACAGATCGGTGAAATCACAAGTCCTATGTCCCTGGTCAGCAGTGGAGTAGGTTGGAAATTACAGATCTTATCTCCATGAGATTATAGCGGAGTAGATTGAAGCTAGTAATCCTATCTCCCTGGGATTACAGTGGAGCGGATTAAAATAAAGGATCTTATCTCTCTGAAGTTACAGTAGAGTAGATCGCATCAGATTGAAGCCAGAAATCTTATCTTCTTGAGATTACAGCGGAGCAGATTGAAGCTAGTAATCCTATCTCCCTGAGATTACAGTGGAGCGGATTAAAATAAAGGATCTTATCTCTCTGAAGTTACAGTAGAGTAGATCGCATCAGATTGAAGCCAGAAATCTTATCTCCCTGAGATTACAGCGGAGCAAATTGAAGCTAGTAATCCTATCTCCCTGAGATTACAGTGGAGTGGATTAAAACAAAGGATCTTATCTCTCTGAAGTTACAGCGGAGTAGATCGCATCAGAATGAAGTTACAACAATAAATCTCACTACCCCGACCTCACAATTAAGCAGATTAAGGTTACGAGTTACAAATCCTATCTCCCTGATGTTACAGTCGAGTGGATCGAAACCAATTCCTATACCTCTGAAGATGCAGTAGGTTGGAATGATGCAACATGAAGAAAAAGAACACCAAGAAACAGTGTGACCGGGCAGAATTTGGCTATTTTTAAAGTCTTTGCTCCGTTCCCGTTACACAACAAGGAGCAAAGAGGGGCAGCTCTAATACCTTAATTCTGCCCGGCCCAAATCAAATAAGTAAACAAAAAAATATCAAAAAAATAATAAACCAAATCAACAAATAAAGTTTCAAATGTCCAATTACATCAGCCCAAAACCTTCCCTAGACCCGGTCCTAAGTCCAAATGCTACAAACCCATTACCCCGACCCAAATTGTTTTTACCCACACCTAACCCAAAACCCGGTTCAGCCCAATTAGCCCATTTTGAAAAAATGCCAAAAACACCCAGGGTTTTTGAAACCCTTTTATGCTTCAATTCAGGCTCTACTTCGCGCGTGCTGCACCACTACCAAGCATCGGCCTCCCCTACGTGCCTCTGTACACTCCAGCTGGACTTCTCCGTACCTGCAGCAAACAGCAAGTCGACAGCAAAATGGAACAAAAAACGGCAAAAAAAGAAGCCAGCACAAATAAAAACGCAAGAAATAAGAAAAAAAGAAAAACATTATGTAATATAAGGCAATATAAAAGGCCGAGGGATTCATTCTTGTGGGGGTTACGCATTCAATACACACATTTTCGGAATACAAAAAATCAAAAAGAAAGTTCCAAAAGGTGATTTTGGTTCTCTTTTCTTTTTCGCAAATCGTTTTCCTTATTTCCTTTTGTTGTTACATACATTAGTCATCTATTAAAGGAGAAAAGGGGAAACAAAAGGGAAGAGGGGCGTACCTGAGGGCTGGATTTTCGCTCACTCTGCAGTCATCGGAGTTGGGGTGAAGGTTTGGGGCCTTCGGAGGCAATGAATCCCCGGAGCGGTGATGAGCCATTCCTTTTTTGTTTAAGTTCTGCTAATGTAAACCCTAGGTTTTAGGATTTATTTAGTTTTTTAAGTGCTGGAATTAGAACGACGTCGTTTAGAGTCAATGCAATGGCACTGAAACGACATCGTTTTAGAGACTCGACCCGAACGGTGACCCGATCCGGGAAGGATCCGCGCAATATGGGTCAAATGGTTTATTTGCTAAATAGGTCCCTGTGTGTTTACTGAGATTACGTTCTGTTTTTTTATTTAATTGTAAGTTATACGGCACATTTAATTTTGTTTCCATTCAGACCCGACTTGATACGGTACCATTTCGCAGATTGATTGTTTGTTTATAATGCTTGCGTTTAATTGTTGGTTTAGTCCTCTAGGGTTAAAACGGATTTCGATTTGATACAAATTTAGATTTTTTTTACTCAAAATGTCTTTAATTATAATTAATCCTACTTATAATAACGGATTTCATTATTGTTTTAATTTTATCTAAGCTCTGTTTTTTTTAAATAAAATTTTTTTGTTGATTATTATTTTTAATGTCTAAAAATCCCTTTTATGTTAATTTTGATTTAAAAAATTTTCTTTAAATAAATCAATTTTTAATATTATTTTAATAGATATTGTTTTCAAATTTATTATTAGCACAAATTCTATTTTAAAAAATATATATAATAATATATTTTTTCTATTTGTTATCAATATGTTTTAAATGTATCAATATTATTTAAAAATACATATAATTTAAATTAGACTATTTTAGTATATATGTACATAGTGTATATCGTTAACTTCAAATTAACCTTTTATTCACATAATTTTTTTATACATAATTGTTTTATTTCTTAAACCTTATTTATTTTATTCGTTTTGGTGGGTTTTCAAATTATTAATACGGATGTTTGTATAATATGTTTAAGGAAAATGTTAGTATTTGCCTATTATTTGTTTAAATTCTTATTTATATTTTGCATTACATGTTGTTATTCAATTATATTGGTTGTGAAAATTTCGTTTCGTTAAAATTTTATAACCGTTTCATTTCAAAAGTTCAAAAAAGAGGCTTGGTGTTAAATAATTCTCGAGAGAATTGTGCCCTAACTTACTGGGCCTCAATTCTTCTTGATGAATCTATATCATCAAGTATCCCTTTCTTTAAGCCATTTTTTAAAAATAATAATAATAAAATTCTTTAGATTTCAAAATGTTGGATCCTAACTTACTGGATGTGACATTTTGTTATCTCATTTTTAAATAAAGGAAATATTTGGTGTTTAAAGATTTTAAGAAAATTGAACCCTAACTTACTGGGTTTTGATTTTCTCGGTCGATTTAAACAACCAAATATCCTTCTCAAAAATGTATGAATTTGTTTTAAACATTAAAAGGGGACGAATCCAACTTTGAAGATTGAATCATTTCACTCTAACTTACTGAATATAACGATTTATTTCTTTAAAGTAGGTAAGTCTTATTTCCCAATCCAATTACTCAAATTTCTGTTTCAAAGGATCGTATTTTACAATCTTTTCAAAATTTCAACGTTAAGACATTAAACAATCAAATCGGTACCAATTTTGGGCGTCACGAGGGTGCTAACCCTTCCTCGTGCGTAACAGACTCCTGAACCTGTTTTTTCAAAATTCGCAGACCAAAAATTATTTTCAAGGTGATCCGATCACACCTTCATTAAAAGTCGGTGGCGACTCCCATTTCCATTTTTCAAACTTAAAAACGGTTTCGACAAAGATATAGGGACTAAATTGAATAAAAATAAAAAGTTGATGGTAATTTTGTTAAAATTGCAAAAATGACAAAATTGCATAAAATGAATTGGTTTTACTATCTAAATTAATGAATTGAATGAAATTATTAATTTAGATCAAGAACGAGTAGAAATTCGAGGAGAAGAGAAAACTACCAAATAGCCACTGTACTTAGTCATTGCTGCAATTTAGCCAGATAAGTTCGTATAAACTATAATCACTTAAATGTTGATTAAATTTAATGTTTAATGTGTTGTTCTAAAGTAAATGAATCAATATATGTATGTTATTATGCAATTTAACACGTAAAGAAATTATGGAAATCCAATAAAGTTACAACGATTATCAAGTCCCTTTTGAACCTTAGGAATATATAGGATACAAAGGAAATGTCATTAGGGTTACCATGTTTCGGGTGCTGGTCTTGAATGTCGTACTGATGGCTGAGGTCTTGCATTTGTTGCGGGTGCTTGTCAGGTTGTGTGAGTAGCATTGTGTAGCTTACATTTTGACCATCAGCTTGTGTGAGTAGACCCATTTTATGGCTCAAGTGAGCAACTATGTAAAGGAGAAAGAAAAGGAAAGGTTTTGACCATATGTTTATCACATTTTGTGTGAGCTTTCCCGCATATTCAATATTATTCTAAGTGGTTTAACGGGCCTGAAAAGGAAGGAACGGTAAGTGTTTCGATGGACTATGTCATAAATCTATGGAAATGTATGAATTGAAAATGGACAATAAATGTATATCTATGTTTATGGAAAGTATGAACTTAAAGGCATTATGTTCATGTAAATCTAGCTTATCTTGTAATAGTTCAATTGAGTTTTGTGTTAATGCACTAACATATGTTGTTGATGATGCTTAGACTTGTGCCAAGCTTATGTTTGGAATATATCATGCTTAATTGTAATGTTATACATTGAAATGGTAAGTATCCAAATAGAAGTATGCTTATTTTCATGAAAAAGTGGTATGAATCAAAAGATGTATTTTCTAATGAAATGGTTTATCATGTGGTTGATGTTTATGCTTATGTCTTGAATTATGCAAATGAAATGGGTAAAAAAGGTAATGAAACAGTAAGTTCGTAATTGAGATGTAGTATAATGAAAAAAAAGTATTAATGAGTTGAATGACGTACTTATATGTGAGAAATTTACGTATGCTATGGATGAATTTACCTATTTCATGAATAAATACACTAATTCGTGATTTGATGTTGTTATTTAAGTTTATGCTAAGTAAATGGAATGGAAAGTAAGTAAAGGGAGTATTTCATAGTCTTAGGAAAAGGTTAATGATGGTATAATATGTCTTATAAAATCCTATTATGTTAGGAATGAAAAATATATATGACGTTGATAGACTTACTCATTTGTGAGTTGATGGCTATGTACTTAATAAATCTTGAAGCATTGGTATAAGTTTATATTTATCCTATAAAGTTGATTGTTGAAATGAAATTTTATGTTTAAAGTTTATATGAGCTTACTAAGCATTCATTGCTTATGTAATTACTTTCCTTTACTTTTCAGATTACCAGAAGCTTGATCGGTTTGGAAACTCATCGGAGATCTATCACACTATCCAACATAAATATCGATAGTTTTGATGTGTTGGTTAAGGTTATAATGGCATGTATAGGTGGGCTTATGGTTTATGTTAGGTGATAAGTTTTCCATGTATATGTGATATTATGGTTGGTACACTTTTGGTACTTATGGTATCTTGTTGATGTTTGATATTATGGTTAGGTTGATGCATGTCTTCAATAGCCAATTTGGAATGTGAATGAAGTATTTGCAATGTGGTTAAGTATGGTATGTTTGAGATGGAAACAAGGTAAATGTGGTTGAATGAAATATGGTCAATTATGCATAATTTTATGTATGTTAGTTTGATTGTGATTGAGGTGCCTATATGAAACATTGGTTGAATTGAATTTGGTCATTTGAATTGGTCATTTTATGCATGTTTTGGTGTGCTTTGATCCCTTGGTTAAGACTACAAATGGCTTGTAGCTACATGCTTGACGTGGGTGAAGGAAATTACTTGATTTTGGCCAATTTCTTGTTCACACAGCCTAAGACACAGGTGTGTGTCTCAGCCATGTGCAACACAAGGTCATGCAACACGGTCGTGTGCTTGCTGTAGGTTTTAAAGGTTTCAAGATAGGCAATTACACAGCCCGGCACACGGGTGTGTGAGACCATTTTGAGTGTTACATGGCCTGGCACATGAGCGTGTGGTTTGGTCGTTTACCCAACTCAAAAAGTTTCTCAAGCACAGACACGGGCTGGGACACGGCCGTGTGTCCCAATTTCAATTGTTACACGGCCTGAGACACAGGTGTGTGTCTCAACCATGTGACCCCTGCAATTGAAATTTTCCAGCTTTTTCTTAAATGTTCTAAATGCTTCTGATGTAGTCCTGAATCATTTATAAAGTGTTTCTAAGGCCTTGAGGGCTCAATTAAGGGATGTTATGCCTGTATATGAGTGAATTATACATTTTTATGTTGAGGTAATAAATGTATGTTTTTAATTTACGATCTTACAATAATGCTCTGTAACCTTATTCCAGTGACATATACAAGTTAGGGGTGTTACAAAGTGAGTTCCCCTATGTATTCCTAGAAGAATTACCAGGGTTACCGCCAATCAAAGAGGTTGAGTTTGCTATTGAGTTAGTGTCGGGAACATCTCCAATATCGATAGCTCTGTATAAATGGCACCTATAGAATTGAAGGAGTTGAAAGCACAGTTGCCAGAGTTGACAGATAGGGGCTTTGCTCGACCTAGTTTTTCTCCTTGGGGTCCTCCTATGTTCTTTGCGAAGAAAAAAATAGCTCAATGCAGTTGTGTAATGACTACCGACAACTCAATAAAGTTACTGTCAAGAACAAATATTCCTTTCAACGAATCAATGATTTTTTTGATCAGCTAGAAGGTGCGATAGTGTTTTCAAAAATCAACCTCCGTTCTGGATATTATTATTTAAGGGTTAAAGACTCGGATGCTCTGAAGACTTCTTTCAAACATTATGAATTTCTTGTTATGCCATTTGGTTTGACCAATGCACCTGTTGTTTTATGGACTTGATGAACAGAATATTCAGACTATACTTAGACAGATTTGTTGTTGTATTCATCGATGACATTCTAATCTATTCACGATATGAGACAGAGCATGCCCAACATTTGAGAATTTTTTTGCAGACTTTACCCGAAAAATAGTTGTTTGCCAAGTTTAACAAATGCGAGTTCTAGCTTTGAGAAGTTGGATTTTTAGGACACGTGGTATCGAAAGATGGTATTAGAGTTGATCTCAGTAAAATCTCAATTATAGTGGACTGGAAATCTCTAAGAAATGTTTTAGAGGTCAGAAGTTTTTTGGGTTTACCCAGATATTATAGAAGATCTGTCAAAGGGTTTTCAATGATTGCTATGTCGTTGATGAAACTGGTTCAGAAAGATGTCAAGTTTGAATGGTCTAAAAAGTGTCAGCAAAGCCTTAACCAATTGTAAGCATTATTGACTGAAGCCTCTATGTTGGTTCAGCCAGTGTCCGGTAAGGAATTTGTGATTTATAGTGATGCTTCATTGAAGGGTTTAGGTTATGTTTTGATGGAAGAAGGCAAAGTGGTAGCGTATGCTTCTTGATAGTTGAAATTGCATGAAAAGAATTATCCAACTCATGATTTAGAACTTGCAACTATTGTGTTTGCTTTAAAAATTTGACGACACCACTTGTACGGAGAAAAATGTCATATCTTAACGGATCGTAAAAGCTTGAAGAATTTGATGTCACAAAAAGATCTCAACTTGAGATAATGTAGATGGCTTGAATTGTTAAAATATTATGACTTGGTCATTGACTATCACCCAGGAAAGGCTAATATCATTGCTGATGCTTTAAGTAGAAAGTCTTTATTTGCTTTGCAAGCTTTGAACACATGGTTGGCATTGATTGATGATGGTTCAATTTTAGCTGAATTGAAAGATAGGTCGATGTTTTTGCAACAAATTTTTTATGCTCAGAAAAGTGATACTAAATTGATCTCTAAACGGAAATAGATTGAGTAGACATCTAAATCAGACCCCCATATTGGTTCCGACGATAGTCTGTACTTCAAAAGTAGAATTTGTGTTTCGAGAAATTGTGATCACATTTAGAAGATTTTACAGGAAGCTCACAGTAGTAGCTTATCAATACATCCTGGTAGCAATAAAATGTACGGTGATTTGAAATAGATGTACTGGTCGCCAGGTATGAAACGGGAGATTTTAGAATTTGGATCAAAATATTTGATCTGTCAGCAAGTTAAAGCTGAGAATCAGGTACCTTCTAGTTTATTCAAACCTGTGATGACTCCAAAGTGGAAATGGGAACATGTTACGATGGATTTTGTATCGGGATTGCCTCTATCTCCGAGAAAGAAAGATGTTGTATGGGTCATTGTAGACCGTTTGACGAAATCCACGCATTTCATTCCAGTGCGTACGGATTATTCACTTGAGAAATTTCTGAAATTTTATGTTTTTGAGATTATTAGATTGCATGGTGTGCCAGTCTCTATTATCTCTAACAGGGATCCACAGTTTACGTCTCGATTCTGGTGTAAGTTACATGGCGTTTTGGGTACTCGACTGCATTTTAGTACAGTGTTTCATCCACAGACTGATGGTCAGTCTTAATGAGTAATTTAGATACTCGAACATATGGTCCGATGTTGTGTTTTGGAGTTTGAAGGTAACTAGGAGAAATTTCTACCATTAGTTGAATTTGCATACAATAACAATTATCAGGCGAGCATTAAAATGGCATCGTATGAAGCCTTGTATGGTCATAACTACTGAACGTCGTTACACTGGATTGAGGTGAGCGAGAAAAAAATTATTCGGTGTTGATTTGATTCAGGAAACCAAAGAAAATGTCAAAGTAATACATGATAGTTTAAAAGTTGCTTCTGAATGTCAGAAATCTTACGCAGATTTAAAAAGAAAAGATATAGAGTTTCAAGTCGGCGATAAGGTACTTCTAAAAGTATCACCTTAGAGGAAAGTCATCCGATTTGGCCGAAAAGGAAAGTTTAGTTCACGATTTATCAGACCGTATGTGATCATTGACAGGATTGGGCTAGAAGCTTATCGATTTGCTTTACCATCAAAGTTAGAAAAGATTCATAATGTATTTCATGTATCGATGTGACAACAGTATCGATTAGATCCTTCACATGTGATTTCACCTGTAGATGTTCAGATTCAGCCAGATATGATGTACTATGAAGAACCGATCAAAATTTTAACTTGAGAAGTTAAATAATTCAGAAATAAAAGTATAGCTTTAGTTAAAGTTCTTTGGAAATGACAGGAGATCGAAGAGGCTACCTGGGAACAAAAAGAAGCTATGGAAGTGGAATACCCTAACCTATTTTCTGGTAAGATTTTCAGGGATGAAAATTCCTTTAGGAGAGAGTTGTAACTACTCATTTTCTGTGATATAGGAACCGTGGTTTTGGGACCACAAATTTGATGAGTAAATTATTATTTTATTATTATAATGTCTATGGAATTATAGTAAAGTTGTATTAAAATTTCGTTAAGAAATTTTGATGTTTGCTTGATAATTAAGTAAAAATGACTAAATCGTAAAAGAAGAAAAAGTTGAGTTCTATTCACTAAAGGGGTTAAATGACTTTGGAAATGAAAATTAATGGACTCGGATGGTAATTATACCATATACGTTGATAGTGGATGTGCGTGGATAAGTTTTAATGCAATTATGATAAGTTTTAAAGGTTAATTTAGTAATTTGGTAATTAAAAGAAAATTTAATAACAAAAGTTGGACCAAATGTTTTCATCTTCATCTTTTTGTTGTTTCAAAATATATGCATTCTGTCAAGCGTAGGGTTGTTGCATGATGAGTTTTCAAACACCATTTTTAATGATTTTTATGTTTTTGAGTTCGTTTTAGCTTAATCTAGCTAGCCCGAGGGTTAATTTGTAAAACTGTTATAGGTTTAGGATTATTCTATGAATGTTCTTGAATAATTCTTAAGGTTAATTGATAGATTATGAACCCTTGTTCAAAAACAAACAAGTTTTGTAAAGTGATATTTGATGAAAATGATATTTAGGGATTAATTTGTTAAAAGTATAAATTCCAGGGTTTTATTGTGAAATGATGGTTGATATGGATTGTTTTAATATCCTTTTCATTTATGGTTAAAATGGATTTAGGTTGAAATAGATAGATTTTAAGTTATAAACTTAAGAACTAAGTTGTGAAAAGGTAAAATTTAAGGGTAAATTGGTAATTTTGTAGAATTATGAAATGTGGATTAAATTGAATACTGGAAGTAGTTAATTGATTGAAATTGCTTATTTAGATCAAGATAAACCATGTTCGAACCTAGATTAAGAAAAAGCAAAAGCCTCGAATTAGCTCGACTTTGTTTCTACGCCTCTAGTCATCGAGGCAAGTTCATATGAACGGTTATTGTATTAATTCTATTTAAATTGTATGTTGTTATGTTATTTATAATGTGAATGGATCGATGTATAAACAAATCAATGCTATGATGTTTACTGAGTCCCAGTTGAACATTAGGAATTCTTAGGATACAAATGACATGTCATTAGGGATTTCATGTTTCGGGTGCTGGTCTTGAATGTCCTGCTGATGGCTGAGGTCCTGCATTTTTTGCAGATACTCCATAGCTCGTGAGAGCAGGTGTAACACCCCAAACCCGACCTAGAAGTTAGGCCCGAATCTGGCGTGTCACATGGAAGTGTTTTTCGAAAACCATGTTTTCATTAAAAACCCTACTTGAAATTTCAAACTTCTTACCATTTAAAACTTGTATAAAACCTCAATTTGTGTTTTTTTATTTTCAATCAAGGTTTATTAAAAAGTTATTACCTTCCAAAACTTATTGTTGCGGAACCTTAAGTTAAAGAAAATGATTTACGAAAACGTGATATTTTAAAAATTGAGGTGTAGAAACGTAGTGTTAGAAAATAGTTATTGTTTTGGAAAACCGTGTTCTACTTCTACCAGATACAAGTCACAATCACATCAAATCCCAAATATAAAATCCATAAATTATAAAGGCCTTATTACAACCTGAATCAAAATCAAATTGCTTAAGTTAATGAGCAAAACAGAATAAAACAAGTGCATCTGTGTGGCCCTCTCCGAGTCCCTCACAGCTACGAACTGTCTAACGTTGAGGATTACCTAAAAGGTTAAAAACGGAGTGAGTTTATGAAAACTCAGTGTGTAATCCCCTTATTAAAGAAAAAAAAATTAGTCTAGGCCTGAGCCCTTAACAGTAACTATATCAGGGTGGGCCTTAGCCTACTACAGTAACGGTGGCAAATGGCCTTAGCCCTTATCAGCCTCGGTAGGGCTTGAGCCCAGAACAAATGGCACATATCACATACATCTGGGCCTAAGCCCATCTCAATATCAGAATCAGTATATGCAATGCATAAATATGTTGGAACGCCGGCACCCCTACAGCGCAGCGAAAAAATAAAACATTCAGCAATCCTAACCATGGATCCATGTGTGAGGAACGAATCGGGGTGAAATAAAGGTTTCAAAATTGTCGAAACTTTATTCTGAGTAGACAGAAACGCCTCAACAATGAGTAATCTGATCTATTATTGAACCAAGACACAATCTATCGTGACTCTGGCCTCTACGTAATCCACCCAGTTGACAATGAACGGAAGGAATCCCCAAAACTATTTTTTTTTTGAAAAAGACTTTGCTTTGACGACTGCTAGACCCCAAGCAAAGAAAAAATGGGATTTTTATATTTATTTTTTAGGGTTTCTAGAAATTAAATAAATATAACAATATTTTAAACTGAAAATTATAATTACATTAATTATAATAATGATTTCGGTAAACTATATATTTATTTGAATTTATATACTAACCAAATTCATGTTCTCATTATGCGTACAACAACCTTGTACGTAATGTGTTTGATATTTGATTACCCAATTAAATTAATTCTATAATTAATTTAATTCAAGCGACAACCAAACACTATACCAACTGTGTTTTATTCCGTTCATTTCAACTATAGGGTGTGACCCTGTAGGTTCTTGTAACGTTAGTAGTAATACTAGAATGATTTCAATGTTACAAACAATGAGTGGCACCTAGCAATGCATCATTGTTACCTAAGTCACAAGAAATCATGATTCGACATAAATTTTTTTATGATTAACCTTTCATGCAATAATCCTTAAGTCCTTTATCTTTGGATTGGACACAAGTCATGGAATAGTCACACTTGCATAGTCCATTCCATGTTCCTTGATATCTTAAGTAGACTATGATATACAAATAACTATGACATCTCATATCAGCTTATTTGAGCATGATCATGCATTTCTAGTCTCACTCAATCAAGTGGCCTAAGATATTACTTCCATTATGTAGGAGGTACTTATCCTATATCGATCAACCATATCCCTCTACATAGATCGTGGTATATCCAACATCAGCCATTATAGAACAACAAGTTACGATGTACGTTTGACTGTATCAAAATATACAACTCACGATGTTGGGATTATGATGATCTCAAGTCTAAGGATCATATACATATTAATCACTATGAGTAATGTTGTGACAATTACATAATAATCTATGAAACATACTCATAACAGGTTAGTCCAATATGTTGTTATCTAACACACATATTCATGCATCGATTTTGACATTCCATATCAATGACAACTCTTTATCATCAATCAACTACATGTTAGCCTTAATGCATTATTGTTGTCCTATCCAATGATAATACCTGACTAAGAACCTTTTAAGAATAATCATATTATTCTCAGGACATTATTATAAAATACTTTATTTATACACACAGAAAAGAAACTAAAATAATAATGGTAACGCCTTATATTAATAAACATGATAAATCAAGTATGTTATTACAACCATCTCATGATTGATCTTTGGGCATACTCTAACAAAATACCCATACCAACCCTGCACTCCATCTCCTGTCCAACCCTACACTCCTGTGGGGACTTACACACATTTCAATTCCTAGGGGTATAACAGTCATTTTACCCTATGGGGGTATTTTAGTAATTTTATACTTCAAAGGTATTTTGATAATTTTAACCATCGAGGGTATTTCGATAATTTTATCCATTGAGGGTATTTTAATAATTTTACCCATCAAGGGTATTTCGGTAATTTTACCTATCGAGGGTATTTTGGTAATTTTATGCATTGAGGGTATTACGATAATTTTACCCATCGAGGGTATTTCAGTAATTTTACCCATCAGAGTTATTTCGATAATTTTATCGAGGGTATTATGGTCATTTTAAATTATAGGGGTATTTCGGTCATTTTACAACCTTTCTGAAGAACTACAGTCGCCTCTGTAATAGTCGATTCTACCCGGGTCTAATAGTACAACGACCCAAACTACAGCAGGCCTATATGGCCCAAACCCGAAATAAAACAGAGGCCCAAAATTAACAAACCCCAGTGGCCCAAAATAGTTTCAGAAACTCCTAGGGTTTCTAGGGCAAACACTCGCGCCGCAGTCAAGCCCTGCACGAGCCACGTTCGTACCTGCATAGCAAGAAAGGAAACAAGGCAGTATATGGCAAGAAAATCAAAGATTGCGAATCAAACATATATCAACAGACTCACTTTTCTTGTTATTGTTTTCATTACGGCTATAAAAAGCCATTGAAATACTATAAAAAGGCATTGAGAAATCAATAAAAAACTGAGTATTACACAGCATAAAAAGAACAGAGAGTCGAACAATCGAACCAAAAGGTTTATATTTTTTTATTTTCGCTTCACTTTAGTTTATTGCATTATTATTATTTTGTCATTATTTGCATATAAAATAAAACAAAAAGGAAAAGAGAGTAGAAACGACTTTCATTTAAGTCCGAATCGCCGTGAACGGCCGAGGAAGACGTCTCCAAGGAAAGGCGGCTGGAAACCGAAAGGTTTCTTTGGCTTTTGAGGCATTTCTGCTAATCTTTTGAAGGTTTTGAACCCGGATTTGGGTTTAGAGGGGTCGAAAAGGCCGAGTTGGGGATTTTCCCCTTTTTCAGCCACTGCAAATGGCGGTGCCAACGCCAGAGATCGGCGGCCGGCACGGTGGTCGACGATCGGCTGATGCCCGGGCCCCCGGCCGGACGAACTGTAGAGGGAGAGTTTTTTTGAAAGGTTTTTTTTTATTTTTTTAAAGGATGGCTTAAAATGATTTTTTTGGAAAGTTTGGGGATTATATAGGGTACCAAAACGATATCGTTTTGGAGAGGCCCTAGATGTCCAAAACGGCGTCGTTTTGGGGAGGCCGACCCGAAATCGACCCAACCTGACCTAGGAACCGTGTGTTTTTATGCGGAGGGGTAAATTGCGCTTTTAGCCCCTCCACTTTTTAATGTTCTTTCAATTGAGTTTTATTTTATTTTTTAAATTGGCCCCGTTACTTCATTTTTATTTCAATTTGGTCCAGTTTGAATAGCGCCGTTTTAGAGGAGAAGGGATAATTTCCTATCCAGCCCCTCTACGTTATCTGCTTGTTCAATATGGTCCTTTAGTCTCCATTTATTTACGGATTTGCCCCAAATTTCTATTTCCAATTCAAATTAGTCCTTTTTGTTATTTTTTAGAGAATTAATTAATTTCAATAATATAATTATAATTTTTATGTATTTTTTAAATAACTTATATATGTAATCATTATTTTCATAATCTATATATTTATTTTATAACTTATATATGTACATATATATACTTATATTTTTAATACATATTTTATAATCTATATATATATTTATATATTTTTCTTTATTTTCATCAATGCATTATATATTTTATTAAATTCATAACCCATAATCGTATATATCAATCCATATGTATGTTTTTTTTTATTCTTCATAATTTCAATGTATATATTATACACACCTTATATTCTTTATTTTTTATTTCTTTCACTCGTTTATTTATTTGTGTTTTCATTTATATTTTTTAAGAATGTTTTTTTTTATTTTGCTCATTTATTTGATATTTTGCATGTCATTGATTATTTTTTCTTATTTATATTAATTTCATTTATTTACTGTTCATATTATTTTTATACCATTGTTGTATTTATTATTGTTATTTGTAAAAGCGGCATTTATGCATACATCTAATGAAACATTATATCAAATTTTTTTACTCGAATTCATAAAAAATAGAAAAATTTGAAAATAAAGGCAATACTCTTATTTAGAATCTTCGAGAAGATTGAGCCCTAACGTATTGGGCTCCAATTTTCTTCGTTGAATCTAATTATCGAGAATGCTCTTTAATCAAACAAAATAAAAAGCTTGTTGTCGGGAATTCAATATGTTGTTTCGTAATGCATTGGATGTGATGCGTTGATTTCTCGAGATAAAGACTTTTTCCTAAAAATTAATAAAGAAAATATTCAATGTTTAGGATATTGAGAAATTGTGCCCTAATGTATTGGGCTGCAATTTCTTCATAAATCTTAAACAATTGAATATTCTTTTAGATTTTATCACACAAGTCTTTTGGACAAATTCATTTTTGAAGAAATAAAATATCGTGCCCTAACGCATTGGGTGTGATACTTTTTCCTTCAAAATAAGAAAGTCTTCATGAATAACTTAATTTAACTAAGGATCGTATTTTTCAACTCTCGACATTAAGACACTAATTAATCAAGTTGGTACCAATTTTTGGGCGTTACAAGGGTGCTAATCCTTCCTCGTACTTAACTGACTCCCGAACCTTTTTTTTCTAAAACTCGTAGACCAAAGTCATTTTTAGGTGATCCAATCACACCTCAATAAAAGATTGGTGGGGACTCTAATTTTCATCGACAACTAATTTTTTTATTTTTTGAGACAAAAATGGTTTCGACAGCTTGGCGACTCCACTGGGGACAGTTGTAAGAGAGTCGAGCCACAAAGTTGATTAATTTCTTTCTTATGGTCGAAAAAATAAATTTTAAAAATTCATGAGATCCTTTTGCATTCATTATTTTCTTTCTTAATTGATCTAAGTATTTTAGTTATTTTTGCATTATACATTACATGAGTTGAATGATTTTACCTTCTAAGTGGAAGTGAGAAACTATTCCTTCATGAGGTTTTCACCTCCGTATAGGATAGTGGATCACTTTCGGGATACATCTGTACCTATGCCTTCGTGAGATTTTCATCTCCGTATAGTCATAGGGACAATGTATTCCCCTGAACCGAACTTGATCTATATGAGCCTATAATGGGCGAGGATCAAGGAATCTGCTGGTTCAGGTACCTTTGCCTTAGAAGCCAAACTTCCTATAATGAACCTTAGGAACTCACCCTAGATACAACTACACTGAACCCTAGTAAATACCTGAATAGGTGTTTTATTATTTCTTGATTCTATATTTATACGTGATACTAAATTTTTAGTGTTTTATTTTGATTGCATGACATGGCATTTCAGTATAAAAGGCGTTGGTTCATATTCAGTTGCTGGATAGAAAGCTTATCATGGAAAAAGGGTTTGTGACAGCCCAAAATTGACCCTAGTCGGGAAGTGGTTTCGGGACCACAAAACCGAGTCATAAAAATAATTGATTTCCATATTCTATGCTTATTATGTGTGTACATGAGTATGTGGAAGTTTCATTCTCCAATTTTGCCAATTGCATGAGAAATTATTAAATAGGGATTGATATGAGACATGGTGAAAATATGATAGGCTAATTTAAAATGGTCTATTAATGCATGTTGTGAAAATGATGGGTTTGCATGTCAAATTACCCAAAATTTGAGCTAGTGGTTGGCCATGCTATGGGTGGAAACATGTTGGGAACATGTTGGCCTAGTGAGGTATGTAGGAAAAAAATAAAATAAGGGGCATGGGCATAAAATAATAAAAAGGAGTATGATGAATACAAAAAAAAAATGTGTGTAGTTGTTTCCCCCCCCCCATTGCCGTGAGCTAAAGAAAAGAAAGGAGAAAATTTTTGTTCATCCTTTCTCATCTTCATTTAGCCGAAACTAGAAAGAAAAAAACAAAGAAAAAAAAATGCTCATCCTTTGGTTCATCCTTGGCCAAAAATTTTAAGGAGGAAGGAAGAAGAAAGGTTGAAGAGGTTCGGCCATGCATGTAGCTAGGCTAAGGTATGTTTGATGATGTTCCATGAGATGCATGCATGTTTTAGTTGTTAGCTTGAGTTCTACCTAGCCCATGGTCTAAATCTTGCTATGTGATGGAAATGACACTCGGCCATGGATGCATCATTCTTGGTTGATGTTTGATGTTGTGGTGATGAGGCATGAGGATGAGTTAAGATTCGGCCTAGGTGGAGTTTGTGTTAATGCCATTGCATGCTAAATATGAAGCTTGTTAATGATGCATGTGATGGTGGCTTGATGATTCTTGAACCTCCTTTTTAGCATTTTTGAGTGAGCACATATGTGCATTGGTTGCTAAATGGAGAAGAATCGGCTAGCAAGTTGTGTGCTAAGGCCGAATATAACTTTTGCATGTTAATGAGCAATGCATGTGTTAAATTGATGGAAAGGGAGAGGATGCTTTACTAGTGTGTATATGTGTGTATTAGCCAAGTTTTGAACTTGAAACAAAAGGGTGTTTAGTCAATACAAGTGACCATACTTGTAGAATGTATTAAGTGTTGAAATCGGCCCCAAAATAGACATGCATATTCGGCCAAGGGGGAAAAATTAGCTAAAATGTTGAGTTTGATTCATGATTCCGTACATATGTGACTTTAATGTCTAATGTATAAATATGGGCTAAGTGCCTTGTGTTCCTCATTTCGATGCTCAAATGATTAAATCAATTTATTTGTTTAATTAAGCTCAAGAGCAAAGGGGAACTAAATCCGATAAAGGGAAGGAAAAAGTGGTCGAATAGCTATCGGAATCGTTCGACAACACCCGAGGTAAGTTCTTGAGTAAGAGAGCTTAAATTATGATGTGATTAGATCATGTTTTAAGCAAATTAAAATCATGCTCTTTGTGTGGCTATTGAGCCGAATTTGCAAGAATGATAAATGTCTTGTGTTTGAGTTTTGCTAACGAAAATGAAATACGAATGGGCCATGATTTATTGTTAAATGTGCATGGTTATTTGAATGATGTCCGGGCTAAGTCCCGAAGGCTTGTGCTAAGTGACAATATCCGGACTAAGATCCGAAGGCATTTGTGCGAGATACTAATTCCGGGCTAAGCCCGAAGGCATTTGTGCGAGATACTAATTCCGGGCTAAGCCCGAAGGCATTTGTGCGAGATACTAATTCCGGGCTAAGCCCGAAGGCATTTGTGCGAGTTACTAAATCCGGGTTAAGTCCCGAAGGCATTTGTGCAAATTACTATAACCGGGCTATGTCCCGAAGGCATTTGAACGAGGAGCTATATCTGGTTAAATTCCGAAGGTACGTGATTTGGGAATGAATGAACTTGCTGTAAAATTCCAGTTAATACTCTCGAAACATCCCAACATTGAGGTATGTTTCGTATGTGCTTGAATTTAGTTGAGCCCTTACAAATAAGTATTCGCTCAGTTGATAAACGAGCTACCGGCCTTTGGCTGAGTTGATCTTTTGTGTATGTACATAAGGGTTGATAATGTGAAGCAAGTACGATATCGTAAATTTGTGCATATGAAATTATCCGTTTAGCTATATGAATGCTATACTTTTGTTGTGCTGGAATTCCTTGCTCAAAACTTACTAAGCATAAATTGCTTACTCCGTTTCATTGCTCCTCTGTTTTATAGATTTGGTTCTCCAGCTATCGGACTCGGGATCTTGAAGTCAAAGTCGCCCACACTATCAAAGCCCCCCCTTTTGGTACAATTTTGGTTGAACTTCGAAATGGCATGTATAGGACTACCCGTTTGTTGTGGGTCGTGGACCCTTTGGACTTGTATAAATTTTGGATAGCCATGCGAAAATGGCTTATATGTGTTTGAGTATAATGTTATAATCATTTGGTGTGGATATGCTTGACAAGGATTGGCCACGGGGATGGTTAATCACTTTCATAAATTGTGCTATTTATGCAAAAAGGGCTAGTTGAATCATGGAAACCATGAAATAGGTAAAGTCTACCTTAAAGGCAGATGCTGACAGCAGCAGTGATGTAGATTTGGAAAATCACTAAAAATAGTAGGAATGGAATTAAATAGTGAATAAATTATGTAAACAAACCTTGATGAATCTACTTTTAGGAAAGTAACGAAACAATCATACGGACAGTATGTTAAGAGATATTCAGGTTCTCGTGAGACAGGGCCAGAACGGTTTCTGGATTCCCTGTTCCGACTTTGGAAATTCATTATAAATTAACCAGAGATAATTAGGAGTCATACCATATATGTATAGATTCCTCTCTGAGTTTAGTTTCTATAGAAACAAACGGCATCAGTATTGGACCCCTGTACAAGGAGATATCCAAGTCGTAATGCGCAAAGATCAGGGTAGTCGATCCCTGTAACATGGGAGACTTTGACTGATAAACTGTACTAATTGGCCCGACCAAAAATTCTAGAAAAAAATATGTAGATGGGCATATGAGTCTAATTTCAGGGAAAAATCACGAAACTGATTTTCGAGTTTTGAAACTCAAGATATGATTTTTAAAGCGACTAGTACGCAGATTGGCAGTGTCTGGGAAATATTTTTTATAAGGGGTTTAAAGTCTGTTAACACCTCGTGTTCGACTCCGGTGTCGGTCTCGGGTTCGGGGTGTTACAGGGTTTCTTGATAAAGTAGAAGATAATGCGGCTGTCCGAACTTGGTCTGAGAAAACGCAGCGAGAGAAAGGCGATAGTTTGGCTGATGGATATGTATCAAAATTATGGGACTTTACGTGCATCAGTGTAACTCCAAACAATTTGTAAGAATTGAAGGAAATCTGGGATCAGTGGAATGACGAGGTTAGACAACTATTTTATAATAATTATGGGGATTTGCCTTATTTTCTTGATGTGAAGGTAGACAAGCACTTGTTTCGAGCCCTCGCCCAGTCTTGGAATCCTACTTATAGTTGCTTCACATTTGAGAAGGTCGATTTGATGCCAAGGATAGAAGAATACGTGGCTTTACTTCGATGTTTAAAGTTTCAAGTAGACAAAGTCTACTCGAGGGTGGTAAATGTGCCAACCTTTTTGAAGAAGCTGATGGATATAACGGGGATGAGTGAGCAGTGGGTTACTGCGCGGATCAAGCAAAAGGGGGATAGCAAGTGCATTCCTTAGAAGAGTTTGAAGGATTCAATTCTAACACACCCAGATGTGAGGAAGAGGGTAGATGTTTTTGCATTGAGTATATATGGCTTAGTCATCTTCACCAAAGCTTTAGGACATGTTGATGAAGTAGTCACCGATTTATTCGATCGGCTTGATAAGAAAGTTACACCAATTTTGGCGATTTTGGCAGAAATTTTCAAGTCATTGAGTGCATGTCGAAAAGCGGGTGAGGGTAGATTCATCGGATGTGCACAACTCCTACTCGCATGGTTTTACAGTCACTTTTGGAAGGTTGACAGTTTCGTATCGGGTTTTCTCTGAAAATTAGTCGCCATTAAAGGAGATAGTAGCTACACCCAGGAGAGATGACATTTCGAAGGAAAAATGGATGACAATTCTTCAGAAGCTTCAAGAAGAGGATATCGAGTGGAGAGCCCCTTGGTTGCTTCTGGATGAGATCCTATATAGATATGGTAATTTCGATTGGGTTCCTCTGTTTGGAATTTGGGGAGCTATTGGATATGCCCCATTGTTAGTGCTAAGGCAGTATAGGTCAAGGCAATTCATACCTGCGACCCAAGGAATAGTTGATTGCGAATTTTCATACAGGGCTAATGGTTATAGAAAAAAGATTCAGGAGATATCTAGAGCATGGAAACAAACTCGCCGAATGAAGAGGTTAGTTAGGGGCCGATGACAACTCCTGAGTATAATGAATGGTGGGTTAGGAGAATCAATGATAATATACCCAAGACAAGTCAAGAAAGCGGCCAGTCAATAGAGGAACATTTGTGGGTCATCCCTTCTGAGTTGCAAATCATAATACAAGATTTTGAAAGAAGAAATGCAGATTTAGAAAAGAAGATAGAACAAATGGAGGAAGAAAAGATGAACTTGAGATTAGACATAGACGTTCAGAAGCTCGAAACTGAAAAATTAAGGAAAGGGAAAAATAAGGCTGAGGAAGAGTTGGATAGTTTAAAGACAGATTATAAAAAGTTGCGTCTGTCAATGAGAACTGCCGGGCTGGGAAAAACCTCAGAACAGTGGAGTAAAGAAATTCGAGAAGAAAAGGACAAAGCCGATAGATGGGAAAGAAAATTCCAAGAGGTACAGATGTAAAACGAGGCTTTAGAAAAGAGTTTGTCAGATAGCCAAAGAGAAAAAAGTGAATTAAAGGATAGGGTGGCTGAGTTTAAAAGATCTCTTCGTCAGTATTGAAATCAAAACTCTGTAATAGAGTTGAAAGCAAGCTTGAGCAAGATTGAGGAACTGAAGAAAAGAATAGAAGAGTTAGAAACGGCATTGCAAAATTGTGAGATCCGGATCGAGTACTTGGAAACAAATGAAAGTCGTAATAATGAACAACTTCACTACTTTCAGAATCAAGTTAGGAGCAGAGATCATATTATGGAGGAAGTTGTGGTCCTGATTCAAGAAGTGGCTGATCACATATAGACTTTAGCGGTGCAGGCTGACATGCTGAGCATGAAGTATGAGTTAAAGTCAGATTGGGGGCAAGAGTTAGCTTTGTTACTTAGAAAGATTAGAGTTTTGAGTATTAGGGCAAAGCCTTATTTGTAATTCACTTTATGTAAGGAAATTTATTTTCTAGTAAAGTTTTCCTAGATGGAATTGAATCATAATTGACGCCTTTTTTGCATTCATTTCATGCATTGCATTGTTTCATATGCATTAAAAATTATTAAAAGATTCTAATCAATTTAAATCACTCCTCAGTTAATCTGGAAACCAACCTACCTACCAAACATCGTTACGGTACTTGAGCGAAAACCAAAGACATGGATCAAAGATTAGAAAGGCTAGAGCAATTCTAAAAGGAAATGCAGGACCAACTTCAGCAGCAGATGAAAGAGCAACTCGAGAGAATTCAGCAGAACATGATGGACAAAATGATAGAGTCTCAAGGGAATATGATGACTCAATTAAATCAGTTATTGACCGGAGGAACTGGTAAACGAAAGGGCTCTGTGCTCAATGTTGAAGAAGGAGACAATGAGGGGCTTGTTTATCCCCCTGACTTTACCCCTCAGCATGTTGAGGCATATCCGCACAAATCTTCTGTCACCATCAAGCCTTAGTAGTTTCAGGCCGGTGCTACAACACCAATGAATTTTCAAGCTGGATCAGGCTCTAACCCCGGAGACAATCTTGTTAATCCTGCTATCCCTTACTTTGATGAAGCAGCTGGAAAAGAAAAAATGAAGGATGAATTGCCAAAATGCTAGAAGAAAAGTATAAATGGCTGGAAGAAAAATTTAGAGCGATGGAAAGTACTGAGAGCTACCATGGGATTGATGCTAAAGAACTAAGCTTGGTTTCGGATTTAATACTCCCTTACAAGTTCAAAATGCCAGAGTTTGAGAAATACAATGGAAGTAGTGGCCCCAAAGCTCATATTACCATGTTTTGTAGGCAGATGACTGGGTATGTTAATAACGACCAATTGCTGATACATTGTTTCCAGGATAGCCTCACAGGGGCAGCATCCAAGTGGTACAATCAATTGAACCGTACCAAGATTAATTCGTGAAGAGATTTAGCACAGGCATTCATAAAGCAGTACAGTCATGTAACCAACATGGTACTTGATAGAATCACTCTACAAGACATGGAAAAGAAGCCTAGTGAAAGTTTTAGGCAATACGCACAGAGGTGGTGGGAGGTTGTCGTTCAAGTTCAGCCATCTCTTCTAGAAAGAGAGGTGACAATGCTATTCGTTAACACATTGAAAGTCCCATTTATCACACATATGTTAGGAAGTGCCACGAAAAGCTTTTCTGACATAGTTATTGTCGAAACCATTTTTATTTTGAAAAATGAGGTCGACTTGGATTTTGAAAAAAAATGAAAATGGGAGTCGCCACCAATCCTTTTTATTTAGGTGTGATCGGGTCACCTCAAAACAACAATTTTGGTCCACGAAATTTAGAAAAATGGGTTCGGGAGTCGGTTACATACAAGGAAGGATTAGCACCCTCGTAACGCCCAAAAATTGGTACCTAGTTAATTAATTAATGTCTTAATGTCGAAAGTTGAAAACTTTGAAGAGATTTAAAATACGATCTTTTGTTTTTTTGTTTTTAAAAAAACTTATATAAAACAAGTTACTCGATAAGACCCTCTCATTTCGAAAAGAGAAAATGTCACACCCAATGAGTTAGGGCATGATATTTCACTTCCTAAAAAACGAGCTTGTCCAAAAAAAAACTCGTGCAATAAAATTTAAAAGGATATTTCATTGTTTAAGTCAGATGAAGAAATCACAGCCCAATACGTTAGGTCACAATTTCTCAAAATTCTAAACATTGAATATTACCTTTATTATTTTTAGAAAAAATCCTCATCTCGAGAAAACATGTCATATCCAATGCATTAGGACACAACGTATTGAATTCTCGATAATGAGCTTTTTATTTATGTTTTGATTAAAGAGCATTCTCGATTATTCAGATTCAACAAAAGAGTTGGAACCCAATACGTAAGGGCTCAATCCTCTCAAAGATTCCAAATACCGAGTATTGCCTTTATTTTTCAAAATTTTCTCTTTATACGAATTTGGGTAAAAATGATATAATGGAGTAACAATTGTGATAATGTAAATATAAATAGCATGATGAACAACAACAACAACAACAATAATAATAATGAAAATATAAATAAAAAAGAAATCAATAATGTATGCACAATATCAAGTAAATAAACAAATAAAACCGAAGCATTTAAAGAATATAATAATGATAATAATGGTCACGTGAATAAATAAATAAATAAACATCAAGTAAAGCAATAATAATAACAAAGAAAATAGATAAAAATTATAAAATATAAAAATATATATATGTACATATAAGAAAAATATATATGTATGTGAATTATAAAAAATAAAAAAATAAATATAAATATACATCTTTTAATATGTAAAAAATATATATAAGTATGTATATAAAATTATGAAACATAGAAAATATATAAAAGTATGTGTATATATATATTTATAAAAATTAAAAAATGTGTACGTATATGTATATATTATAAAACGTATGTATGTATAAATGCATATATATAACAAAATTTGAAATTTAAAGGCATAAAAAAGTAAATAATAATGATGCAAGATTAATGATGCCACATAATAGTATTAATAATATTAAAATAATTAATTTAATAATAAAAAAACTAAAATAACAAATAGATGATTAAATAGCATCAATAATCAAAGACCAATGAATTTAAAACAAAGAGTATAAAAAAAAGGCAAAATAAAATGTAAACAAATTTGAAAATAATGAATTTGAAAATGAATAATAAGGGAAAAAGAGTTTTGAAATCAACAATATACAAATCAATAAATAAATTATACACAAATCAACAAAATAAGAACAAGCCACAGAAAATAAGAACGCAAGAGAGAGAAATTTGAGTGAATACTCTTAAGAATTATTATTACTCCCAACTCCGGTCCTTTACAATGAAGGGAGAGGCCTTTATTTATAGTTGAGCCTCCCCAAATCCAACGGTACCGATTAATTACATCAACGACTAAGATTAAAGGATATCTACAAATTAAATCTCTAAAATTACAAAATCATATCTTCTAAGATTGCATATCATATCTTGATAGAGGGTTGCACGCGGACCAAGATTGAGTTGTCAAGTCACGGGAAACTCCTACGAAAACGCTAGACGCTCGGATCTGAAATGAAATAAAAAATTAAACTTAGAATTAATAGATCTGGAACGAAACACCCAAAATAATAAAGAATCAGCCATGAATTGAAACACTTATTAATAGGGATTCTTGGAAGCCAAGAACACGAAATTGAACTTCAAGAAAAGTCTCCAATCAGCTGAATCTGACAAGTAAACACAAAACAGAAAAATTAGACTCAACAGATCACAAAACCCCAAATTAAAGTAGAACTAGGTTTTGTGCGGCAAGAAAAAGAAGAATTATGAATCAAGAACGATTCTTGATGCCCAAGACTGGTGCCGAACAGATTCTTGAAGATTGAAAGGGCTGGAAATGCAACAAGAGAGATTAAAGCAATTTAATCAATGAATCGGCACAAGCAAAAAAATTAAAGAGGAATAAACAACAAGAAAATAAAGAAAAGTCCTAAGAAGCTTTGAAATCGAGAAAGATTTCACAACTCCCTTCAAACAGCTCTAATCTCCCCTCCAATGTAGGACAATGGCAAGAAGAAGGCTGAAGATGGCTCCCACAATCAAAAAGATTGTTAAAACTACTTCTAAAGAAAACTCAAGTGAAAATTCTTGGAGAAACTCAAAGAGAATTTTCAGTCAACAAAAATCTGATTTCAATGTGTTTTTCATAAGGGTGGCTGGCCAAGCCTTAATATAAGCCTCCTAACTATTTTCCTAACCCTATTAGGAAATCTAAAAAAAATCCTAATTACTAATTTCAAGGGGAAATTCGGCCAAGGCTTTTAATGGTCTACTTGGGCAGAATTTTTTTACATGGGAATTAAATCATAAAGTCTAAAAATTAAAACTAGGTATTTAAAATTTTACAAATTGGGCCACTTTGACAATTTGGCCTGATTTTCAACTAAGTCTAATTTAAATTTCTTGATTGGGCTGGGAACATCTTATTGGGCCGTTTCTTCAAGCATTTGGGCTTGTAATCCGTTCTCTCCCAAAATTGGTTCGTTGATGCTCGTAACTGAGATCCAATGCACCTTAGCTGCAAGATTCGGTTTCTTGGACCAAGATTTCCAAGATTTGAAATCTTGATTTTCTTGATTCTTGAAAGCGCTCAAAACAGCAAAATTGGACAAAGATTTGGTTTCTTGATTTTCTTGAAAACAAGAAAGTGAATCTTGATTTTCTTTTTCCTTTGCATATGCATATAAGGCCTTGCTAATGAAGTCTTGAATGATTCCATTTAGGTTCATACGTATTTTCCTGGCCTTTGACCTCGTTATTGGGCCTTGTGGTAATTTGAGTCCACCACTTCCTTGAGCTTGAATTGGGCCTTTGTGACTCGTATCATATCTTCTAAGATTGCATATCATATCTAAGATTGCATATCCTTGAATATTATGTTTCCATATGTGTCAAACTTGTAGAAGGACCTTCAACCTTTTCAAGTAATGGGCCATTCTGATCGGGCCAAATAATATAATTTTGGACTGGACTTGGACTCTTTTTTATTATTTTGGGTTTATTATTTTTTGTGAGCCCGAGCTAAATTGGCCTATTACAGTTATGAATGGTGAAATGATAGAAAATGCTATCAGAAGTAGAAAGATTGATGCTGGAGAAAGTAGCAGAAAGTCGGCCTCGAAGAAGAAAGAAAATGAGGTCAACAACACAAGTTCATATAGCAAGTGTTATTCAAAAACGATTGCGGTGAATCAGCCAAGAAAGGTGGTTGTTAACCAACAAGGTTCATCAAAACAGGGACGCGACATAAGACAAAACACGGAGAATCTTCAATTTACGCCAATTCCAATGTCGTATAGGGAGCTGTATCAAAATTTATTTGATGCACACGTTATTTCCCCTTACTACTTAAAACCCCTACAGCCTCCGTACCCCAAATGGTACGATGCAAACACACAATGCAATTATCACGCGGGAATCATGGGCACTCCATAGAAATTTGTACGGTGTTTAAAAAGCTGGTTAAAGACTCATAGACATAGGCATTGTTAAATTGGATGATTCGCCGAGTACAGAGAACCCGTTGCCTAATCATAATGATAATGGAGTGAACACGATAAATGGACATATGGGTAGAAGAATCAAGGAAGATATCGCAGAAGTGAAAATTCCTTTAAAATGGGTTAAGGAGAAGATGGTAGAAAGGGGGTTGTTTGTTTTGGATTTGAAAAGAAGCTTTGGAAGGGTAAAAAACTACTGTGAGTTCCATAACAAGGAGGGACACGAGATTCAAGAGTGTACAGAATTCAGAGCCTTAGTTCAAGGCATGATGGATGACAAAAAAGTGGAGTTTTAAGAAGAAGTTAAGGAAGAAGGAAGTATATGCGCATCTGAATCAATGAAGGTTCCAAAAGTAACTCATCCTGTCGTCATCATCTCGCGACCAAAGAATGATGAAGTGAGAACACCAGTAATGTCAAAGATCATAATTAAGAAACCTGCAACCTTTTCTTACCAAGATAGTAGGAAAGTTCTGTGGAACTATGAGTGCAATACAATTGTCCCTGGAAAGGAGATTATAGAGGATTAGGGTATAGGTGCTTATCCAGAAGCTGTGAAAGGAAGGGCCATAACCATGGAACAAAAGAATGAGAAAATAGCTGAGCCTGTGTTATCCATCAACGAGCCAGTGAAAGAGGAAGAAGCTGTGGAATTCCTCAAATTTTTGAAGCACAATGAGTATAGTGTTGTTGAACAGTTGCATAAACAACTGGCTCGCATATTTGTACTAGCCTTACTCTTGAATTCAGAAGTACACTGAAGTGTGTTGATGAAGGTGCTGAACGAAACCTATGTGGCCAATGATATTTCTGTTAACAAATTGGATCGATTGGTTAATAATATCAGTGCTGATAATTTCATATTCTTCAATGATGATGAAATACCACCTAGGGGCATGGGGTCTACTAAGGCTTTGCATATTACTACACGATGCAAGGGGTATACCTTGCTAGGAATGTTGATTGATAATGGATTAGCATTGAACGTGTTTCCATTATCCACACTTAACAGGCTTCCCGTAGACAGCTCGCACATGAAAACATGCCTAAATATAGTGAGGGCATTTGACGGTATAGAAAGAAAGGTCATGGGAAGAATGGAGATACCCCTACTGATTGGCCCAACAGTTTATGAGGTGGATTTTCTCGTAATGGACATCAAGCCCTCCTACAATTGCTTATTAGGGAGACCATGGATACATTCGGCGGGGGCTGTACCGTCATCATTGCATCAGAAGTTGAAGCTAGTATCAGAAGGTCGGCTGGTGACAATAAACGCCGAAGAGGATATCATAGCGGCGGTATCTAATGAGGTGCCGTATGTGGAAACTAATGACGAATTGGTGGAATGCTCTTTTCGATCTTTGGAGTTTGTAAATGTAACATTTATTCCTGAAGGGAGCAAAATTTTAGTGCCTAAAATATCCAAAACTACAGAGATGGGTTTGCAACTGTTGGTAGGGAAATGAGCTTTACCTAGAAGAGGATTAGGGAAATATCTTCAAGGAAGAATTGAGATTCTGGTGCTAAATGAGAAACAAGACCACTTTGGCTTAGGGTATAAGCGAGATAAAGGACAGAGAAAAAAGGAGTTAGAAAAAAGGCACGAAAGAAGAAGGGTGCGTCTAAGTGGGGAGGAGATTAATTGGGAGCCAATGATAATTCCCCACATATCCAAAACTTTCGTATCTGGAGGGATCATTCATTCTGAAAGAAGGATATTGATTGAGGAAAGCATCGAAGAGACGTTGGAAAATATGCACATCAATGCCATAAATGAGGATGCAAATGAAGAAGGGAGCTTGTTAGACATTTGTCCTTATGAACCTGGGAGTGTTCTAAATAATTGGACTACGGAAGAAATACCTGAAGTCTTTAGAATTTTCTCAGAGTAATATTCAGAACCAACTTGTTTTAGCCTAGAGACAATAAGAACTCTTTTGTGAAATAGGCTTATGTTCAAACATCGTTATTTTAATAAAATACATCTTTGCAATTGTTTCGAGCAAATTCTTTTATTCTTTCCATACGAGTAAATATATTAAGGTATTCTTTCATAATCATATTGCACAAATAATTGTACATAAATTCATACATTCTTTTGTAACCATAATAGGTCCCTATATATCAATGACGTGAATGACGCCGCTACAAACTCAGAGTTTCCTTTTGAACGAAACATGTTTTTAGAGCGATTGCATGACTTTGAAGGTGACGTAGATTGTGGTTTACCTTTGGACTTGTTGAGGATGGTAGAACAGGAAGAAAAACAAATCCTACCTCACAAGGAATCAATAGAAATTATGAGCTTGGAAGAAGGAAAAGAGGTGAAAATTGGAACTAAGATTTCCGCAAAGATAAGGTGAGGCCTCATTGAATTACTCCAAAAATTCAAAGATGTCTTTGCATGGTCATACCAGGATATGCCCGGATTGAGCACTGACATTATAGTGCATCGCCTACCTCTAAAGGAGGATTGCAAGCCAGTTCAATAGAAGCTCAGAAGAATGAGGCCTGATATGAGACTAATCCTAAAATTTTACCAAAATTTTACCAAGTTTCCTTGTTATATGAGGCTCTAATTAGACTAATTAATTTTTAGGACTAAATTGTAACTTAAACAAATTAGAATATCAATTTAAAGAGATAAAAATTCAAACCCCCAAAAACCCATATGGCCATGTCCCCAAGACCATGTGCCATCAAATGACAATGTTTGTGTCGTGAAAAACTTTTAGGTCGATCGCACACGCCCGTGTCACTTACCTACACGCTTGTGTGCAACCCCTCACACGCCAAAGTGTGAAAATCAATACACCTGTTTTTGCGAAAAACTCATTTTAAAACCTGATTTTGCATATTTTAATGGCCAACTAAACTTTACTTAACTACGATTAATTAGAATACATATACATACACCTTCAATTGAATTTATTGACATTAATTAGGCTTCCATTATATAGAATTAGGCAATCAATTTCATGCATAACAAACACCAAATAAATCAAACAAATAGCTTACCTTAGTCTATAGTAAACCACTCCATGGAAGCTTTATTTAAACAATCGTTAGTATAAATTTCATGCCTCACACACCATGTTATCAAGCAATAATACACCGTAAATCATTCAATAATTAAACTCAAACATGCCTCAAATTTATTATAAAACCATCCAAAATAAAATGACCAATGTCAAAAGTCCAATTACAACCAAAATAAAACTAATTCCTAGAAGTTACACAATGCCCGATTACAATCTCTAAAATGTGTAATAAAGTCTCTTCCAAGTCTAAATCTATTGGAACTCTCTTGCTCGGCTCCTCAGCTTTTCAAGCTTGACGATTATCTACATGAATTGTGAGGGTGTAAGCTTTAAAAAGCTCAGTGAATGTTAATAAAAAATGACTAGTAAATCAACATCCAAATCATGATTAAAACACATCCAATTAATCACTAATTATCAACCACAAATAGAGAAAGATGTCAATTCAATTTCTATATGCTTTATCACTATCAAGAATCAATCATTCATGGCTTACAAACATTGAATGATATAATAATAATCATACATAAATATATTGGCGTACACTTTTCATGTCTTAACTGGGTGATCATAAATCAGATAAACGAATCTCCAAACTCCCACGAATATCAAATACAGTCCACCGAGTTGAGCAGGCCGAAGCACACGCTCCCTTATAGCGCCTCAAATAACCTAATGAATGGAGACTCATGCTCAACACTCCCTTATTTACTCCAAACTAATTAGTCCACCTAGAGCCATATCCTCAAAATGTCACAAATAAAGGTGAGTACTCACAAATCCTATGGCATGCCAACTATATCCAAAGGATCCACCATGCATATTGTCAATATATTCAATCAAACATAGCATATAAATCAGTCATCATTATGCTCAATTTAATGTGACAAAATGCTTATGTGTAACATGTAACATAACATTTAACATCCAATTAAATCAAGGATTTTAATTTCCATTTTCCAATGTTCAACTACCAATTGTAACACCAATATATCATGATCAAAAACTCCAATAAACATGCTTCTATCCTCAATATAGTTAGCTTAATTAAATTGCACAAAATCACCTAAATTCTTACCATTATCCAATAAAAATTCAACTCTCATGCATAAAATATCAATCTTGTGAAAATCAGCCATTCAGCCGTAATTAATCAATTGAAATAATTAATTAAGTTACTAATTAAACATAAATGAGGGTTAATTTACCAAATCACCCTTAGAAACACTCACCACTCAATTTATTCTACAACAAACAAGTGATCAACCAAGAAAATCCAAGCTTCAATTTTGGTTAACTCAATCCTCTTCAAGATTCAGAGCTTCAATAGTGATAAAGTAGACATTACCACCTTTCCAATGCTATAATAAACACCAACTTTAATTAACTATACTAATCGAAATCATCTCACAAAGATACCTTACCGGATTTGTAACAATACACTTTCAATCATCAAACTAAACCAAATACACTTATACTAAGCATCAATTTCATCTTTAAACCAATTTCACAAAATTTCAGGAAATCAGTTCATGAAAATGGTGAAATTCAAATTTCTTTAAATTACCTCACAAATCATGTTTAATCTTGATAAATAAGATAAAAAAAACCTTTAATAGATCCATTTTGAGTTGGAACATCCATTGATTTGTGGATTTGCTCTCAAAATTTAAGATCCACCATTAAAGAACCATGTGTTCTTGGAAGAAGATGACATTGATAAAAATCCTTTAATTGACTCCCAAATCATGTAAAAATGTTCGTAATCATCATACAAAAAAAGTTTTGGATTCAAGATTACCTTTGATTAGCTCTAAATTCGTTGATTGAAAATCTTGATTCAAGAAACATGAGAAATTTCAGAATATTTTTAGCTACTTTTGAGAATAATTTCGAGTGAATTGAGAGAGTATTTTGAGAAGGAAATTGGTTGAATATGTTCTCTGATGATATATCTTTGAAATAATGTAAAGAAAACGAATTTTAAAGCTCTCTAATCTGATGTAAAATGTGTGAAAACTAGGCTGGATACATTAGTTTTAAAACCACCCACCAGAAATTTAAAAATTGGGAAATTTGCCTAAAGGCCACTCCCACATTTCCCTTACTTTACCATTTAATCATTTCCCTCCAAAATTCTAAATTTTAAGGTTTACTTGCTATATAAACACTCTAAATTTTCTCTTCTTTTACAATTAAATCCTATTTAATTAATATTTAAATTTTATTCAAATTACCCCTAATAAAAATTATTTTAAAATTCTTTTTCAACCCAAATGATTATTTTCACTAATAATTATTTAAAATCTTTAAAATTTTCAATAATATTTTTTTATTTTTGGATTATTATTTAATCGATTTTAGATGAAATTAACCTCTTAAATTAAATTAAAAACTACTAGAAACTAATAAATTCCTAGTTTTACACTCAGAACTCGAAAAATATACCCAAAACTACTAGACCCAGTTTAAGGATATTACACCCGATCTCGGGATGTTACAATTTTGATTTTAAAAAGTATAGCTTAGAGAACTAGAAGATGGCCCTGATTTCAATAAGTCACTCCATGGGAAAAACTCATTTGTTTCTTTAGAAGAAGATGGTTGGGGTTGAGAACTTGTAGGGACAACATGATGCTCAAGGTATAATGTTTATGCTAAGAGCTTAGCCATTGTAGGATAAGCATTGTGGACTGGGGAGTTTACAGAATGGGCGGACTCCTCTATCACTACATGGACTGCAGGAAGTGTTGGAACTAGAGATGATGGAACTTTTGGTGTTGGGAGCCCTTTCCTATGTTTACGCCGCTTTAATTGTGGGCTTCATTTTCTTCAGTATCTTGGGTGTTTTCATCCACCCTGGGTCTCTTTTAAACTTTCCTCACAATTTGTTTTCTCATGGGAGCATCAGTAGCTCTTTCCTTTGCATCTGCCTTACCCAAGAGAGCTATCATATCCATACTTGGTGCTCGATCGAACCTAGTACGATATTTAGAAGAAGATCCAACACCATCAATGTGAGAATTTGCTTAACTTGAAGAAGAAGAAGAAATAGTACAAAGAGGTCTAATAATCCAATTGCGTGAACGAAGTCAGCAAATCTCATATAAGAATAAGTGAGGCTCCCTATACGCCCTATTAAGACTTGTGCCAATTCACTAGTAGCATTATTAGGTCAGGCTTTTGAAAATAAAGGGAAATTGTAATCGTTTGAGCAGTTTGAAGGGTCAGTTGTCTGAAGACCGTTTGGACTCATGTCTTGCGAGCAATTATTGGAAAATATTTTTGACTGAAACCACTTCAACCAGTTCGAGTACGCATCCTCTTCTTAGTCGTTTATACTGTTTCCAGACAACTTAGGAGTCATTTAGTTGAATCTGTTCAAATAGATTCTCCCGAGGAAGGGACCACTATTGGGGAAACCAAAACCAGATTCAAGTTTATAGATAACCCTCACATATTTATTTCTTCATAATTAAATATTTGAAATGCTATTCTGAATTATAGGCTTGCAACCTAGGTGCACACTACAATGGGCATTTCTAGCATAAGTACCTTGTATTTTTATCTTCGGTTGGTAATACTTTTGGATTATGCCCAGTAGTGGTAGCTCTTGGTGCATGCGACAATGTATGGTCCACCATGAAAAAACTAATAGTTGTCCACCTGCGATGTCATATTGATTTAACACTGCACAAAAGAAAGGGTGTAGTGGCAGATGAAAACTGACCTCCAACTAAAGAAAGGATGTCATATTGATAAAGCCTAGGGTATTATCATTTAGATGAAACCTCGGTGGTAGTCTGAAATCATATGCAAAAATTGGGTGGAGAATACCTCAGCCTTTTAAGTATCGGTGTATTTCACTTGGTTGGAACTTCATTCGTTTAGAGGAGTGTCCATACGTAGTGAAGTATCATTAGGACCTTGGGGTCTAAATGAGTTTGGATTTCTTTGGTTGATGTTTCAGTTAAGTTGGTCACAGCACCTCCCTCTAGTTGTTGTTCTAACCATTTTGTACGAAAGAAAGTGAAAAGAAAAAAGAAAAATAGGAAAAACAAATGTTACCTTTGAAAAAGATGAAGACTGAAGATGAAGAAAATAAAAGGATTAACCAGAAAAGAAATTAGGGTTCCGATAGATTCAACAAAGTGTCTACAAGGGGTGTTTGAATATCTGTTTTATAGATAGAAACAAACATGTGCAAAAGTTTAATCCATGGAAATTGTTCAGGTTTTCTAGTATTAATTCGGCATTTGTCAAAGCGTAAGTTACATAATGTTTGAAATTTTGAGAGTGACTACCAATCATTGAATTCTCCTATTAAAATAGACTAATTTCATTTCTACTAGCAAGTGATTTTTAAAGTATAGGTGTCTAAAATGAAGGTACTAGGAGTTAAGGAACAATTCTCCAATTAATGTTTTATGTCTAGCGCAAATAGTTAGTTATACAGTCGTTGTCCTTAAATTTTCCAAGTTATAAAAATTCTGATGGCAAAATTTTGATAAGGCGGAGAGAGTTGCCACACCCTGTGTCTGACAAATTTGAGTTTAAGGTGTAGAGCTGTGAAGTTACCTATTTGGCATAGTGTAATCCGCTATGTGTTATTTTGTTAAATAAGAGAATGATATATCAAATGAAGTATAAGTCGGGTGAGTTACTGACATTTGCATAGTACGTCTAGTTTCCTGAGTACTGTGTTAGTTGGGTATTGTAGTGAGATTTGGTTAGGAGTCAACTAGATTAACTGTCAGGTATCAATTATACAGGATTCTCTCGAAACCTGTAGGCCATTAAGAAGGACAAATTCTCGGTACGGTCGACACTTGTCAAGCTCCAACAAGAGAAGTTCGTTATATACATGTTGGCGAGAATGTTTAGTGAAGAAGTTTTCTTCTTCTTTCAGTATTAGTCTCTATTTCCTTTTTCTTAACCCAAATGGCAGTTTTTTCTTATTAGTTAGAAACTAAGGTTCTTGGCTAAATCAATGGTTGTTTCATCTTCTGGTAAGTATTATAGCTTTGCATGTTAATTTTTTTAAGGAGTAAAGATGTTAGGAATCATATGAACAGTAAGTTATGAATACAAGGTCATGCATGGGGGTTATCTATCATTGATATGTTAGCAATTTGTGTGTAAATGGATTTTAATTATGAATTTTTATTTTTAAGCAGTTGTTGCTACTAGGTCGATATGGTTGTTTGAGTCTGGAGTTTTGAGCTACAATTTAGGTGAGTATCAGGTAAGCCTCTATTCTGACTCCTGCATGTTAATTATATATATATGTTGTAACACCCTATAGTCGACATGGTCACCAAGCCTGAGTTCTAGGATGCAATACCACACAGTCTCACATCAATTTCATCATAATCGTCACATTTAGTATACATGCCTCTTTTATTTTCTTTTGTTACTATAGCAATCATGCGAATATTAAGACATGCAAACTCAAATTAATGTTTTGCCCATGCTAACATACAACAAACAAACATAAAATGGACATACATCGAGCGTTGGGACCACTTAGCAAATTTTCCCAAAAATGTTGCGTAGGGATCGATACTAAAGGAGTGGTACCGATATTTTCTTTAAGTGGTATCGATACCACATGAAAAATTGATACGAAACTTGCATTTTGTTTCTCACAAAAAATTCCCAAACGTTGAAAACTATCGTACCTTTCGCAAGGTATCGATAAATTTACCTCGAGTATCGGTACTCAGGCCAAGGTATTGATACCAATTCTATATTCTATTTTACTACACTTTTGAAATTACTGAGGTATTGTTTTAAGAATCCTATTATTGATACATTTGTTTCAGACTGTCAAATTTTAGCATATATCAGCAATTACATCATTTAAACTCATCTCTAAATAACATGCTTTATTCACCTAGATAAATAAGCTTCAGAATATCCAAACAAGAATCCAAATATCTTATTCAAATCCACATGCTTCCAAACGTAAATAACATGCAAACAACCCCAAAATTACTTAACAAAACTGATATAAAGTCTACCATATTCCCTTAAAGTCCGATATTAAAAATAAACCAATTACACCTATTATAGCAACTAAAAGAATTGCTTGGATCAATCCCTTGAAGGCCACACTGCTCACAACGGGAATGGGACTACTCTACAAAGGTTAAAATGGATTGGGTGAGCTTAACAAGCTTAATCAATACTCAGAACAACCACTACACAAACAAGTCATTATGCAACAATTAGGCAGTTATATATCGTATTCATGGCATCTCTAATTCCATATCAAAATTCACATGTTTCATTATTTTTCAAGCATTCTTTTACTTATTGATTACAAGACTATTCAGGCATATATAATATCACACATATTAGATACATTAAATGGTAGTTTGGCTCTTAAGATTATGAAACATGAAGTGGACTCTATCACCACTCATTAGATACTCGAATCTCCAACACATCACATAGACTCGTAGAGTCGAATATATCCCATAAATGAAGCATATAGCTAGCACTCCCCAACATACCAAACACACATATCCCATTGAATGGAGATCTTAGCTCACATTCCCTTATCTCCCCAACAACTATCTGGGCCTCAATGCCCCAAATATCACATAATAAAGGTGAGTACTCACAATCCAATTGCATGCCAACTATATCCAATGGTTTTGAGGTTCACAAGATCAAAATATCCATACTATCAACACATATTTACATACTGATTTCCGCACATGTTCACTGCATATACATATCATTAGCACATTATAACCATTTTCACATATTATGAAAGCATACCCACATATCTACTGTCACATGACATGAATTACATACCCACATATTCACTTTCACAGCAGTCATCACAAACTTACAGCACATATTATAGTATCTCATACATGTTCATATTTTCACAATTGCAGAAACACACATTTATCACATTATATCATAGGTGTGAGAACACTTACACTCAGAATTTAGAGTAGGGGTTTATGCTAATGAATCATCTACGAGTAGTGATTCGAAAACACTCACCAAAAATACGCTTTCGCTAAAAAACCGAAAGCTCAAACAAGCTTCAACATAAAAACCAAAAAATTCAAATAACTCGATCTACACTTAATATTTTTTGCATGAAACAAATTCCATTCATATGAATATTCATCTATGATTAATTCCCAACCTTTAAACTATAAAAAAATATACGTTTCAAGGTATCAGAATTTTTCGACAAGTTTTGGCCATTATGATAAAAATTCATTAAAACTTGAGAATTCCTTAATGAAACTTCAAAGTAACTTTAGAAACCTTCTAATTATGTTAAAAACAGTTGAAAATACTTTAAAACAAATTTTCAATCCACAAACCTGAAATCCACCATTAATGACCAAAATTTTGGCGTTTATCTAAAACATGTGTTTTAATGGTTAGAAATTTGATTTAAAAGTATAAATAGCATTTAAAATTAATAGAAAGATGATTGGTTATCTTAAATGCAAGAAAAATGAACTTTGACAAAATTTTGGAAAATCCACTCTTGAAGAAGATGAAATTAATGATGTTTTTGGGTGTTTTCTTGGTTTCAATGGAGATTTATAGTTTAAGGGATGTTGGAAATCAAGAGGGTTTAGGAATTGGAGATCAAAAGCAACGGACGACACAACTAGCAAAGGGAAAACTATCGTGAAATAAAACTAGGAATGAGAGTTCATTAGGTTCAATTTTAAAATTATGGGCAAATTGCTTCATAAAAACTCTCAGTTTTGACTCTTTTACAAATCAGTCTTTTTTTCAAAATTAAAGATATTTAATACTCATTTTCAGAAATTGATTTAATATCCTAATAGCCTTTGTCGACAACATTATCGGTTACCAGGCTTACAAAATTTTGGGGTGTGATATATATAATGATAACACCTTAGATAATGGGTAAGTGGGTAAGCATAGTAAAAAATGTTATGTGTGTGACGCTATAATGTATGAACTACGGAACTACTATATGAATGGAAACTGATCAGTGAGCATGCAAATAAAGTTTGATATTGGAATATATGAATCGATCAGCTATGCATGAACAAATCTGGGTAAGTAAATTCTAGGTAAAATGTCTCTTGTGATGCCTCTGGTAGGGCAGATATATTGCTAACCAAACTGGCTTGTCATGATATGAAAATAATTGTAAGAGCATATTGTTGAGACCCATGGCAATGTATAACATGAAAACTGGAAACACAAATATATATATATATTTTCATGCCCTTTTTAACTTAAATTCATACAGTTTCGGTGTAATTCTTGTTGAAAAATATAATATAATTATAAAATAATTAAATTATACTTAAATTATTAACATATTGAATTTTAATTAATTTTATAATAAATTTTCATAAATTTTGATTTATTTTTGATAGATTTCCACAAAGGGTGAAAATTGGCTCAACAGACACTACAAGAACTGCAAAACTAAGAAGTGAGTTCTAAAGCATCAAGGCGAATTAATTTCTCATCCTAAGACTGTCCAAATGATGAATATTAATACATAATATAAATTATTTTAATTTTAATCCAATTTATTTTGGGTTAAATAATTATTATTAATTAAATTATAAAAGGAGGCCCAATTGTGCTAAACTGGGAGATTGATCCAACCGAGCAAATGGGCTACCCAAAACTGTCCAACATGTTGACCTAATTAGCTCAAATTATTTGATTATTTGACTTGCAAAGCAGCTCTGAAAATTTCCTTAAAATTGCATTCAAGCCCCTCCACTTATCAAGCTTTTGTAGAGTTGCCCCTAGCTAAATTTAGCAAGTTTGAAACCTTCAAACTTGCCACATGTGTGGCCGGCCAAGGGGGTTTACAACTACTGATTTCTTTGTCATTTTTAGTAGCCAATCCCACCTATAAATACCCCCCTTTCTACTCATTTCAATACACTTCTTTCACCTTTCATTCCACACTTCTCTCTTATTTTCTCTCTTCCAAACCTTTCATTGCTTTCAATTGTTTTCCTTCTATTCTCTTGTTGATTTCCATCTTAGAAAGGAGCCTTTCAACCACCTTTGGTAGTAGCATTCAAGTGCTTGTAGAAGCCTTGGTTCAATAAGAACGAGCGAAGGAGGAGTGGAGTAAACTAGTCAAACTTAAGAGAAACAGGAGATTTTATTCTAGTTTCCTATCATTTAACTTTTATTGTTGTTGTTATGAACATGTCTATGAACATTTTTTATGTTTTTATTTTGAATTTAATTAACATGGCTTAAATTTAATTCGTGTTATGTTGATTTCATTTCGTCCACTTAAGTTATTAAAATCATGTTTGTGTTGTTATAGGTCTTGGTAAAATGTTTGATTAGTAAAATCATGATTATGTTATTCTTACATTACAATTGTAAGGAAACTAATGAATTAATTATTAATTGTATTGAAATTGTAATTAATTGAGATAATACTTAATCAATGCATGTTTAATCTTCTAAGGTAGCTGAGGGTTAAATTAGCGACGATATTAAATGGTACATTAGCCTTGCATAACTTGCAAGATTATTGCGATTGAACTATTTTAATGTAGAAATATATTGTTATCTCACTTAATCTTTTGCTTTCTTATTTAAATTGATTAATTGTTTGAATTGGCATAGTGATATGTTTAAGAGATTAGTTAATTTAGTAAGTCTGTATGTGCTAAAGTTAACAAATTACCAAGTTGCTGTGAATTTATTCGTAACAACATGAACATTGTTTTACTAATATTAAGTTAAGAAATGTAACTAATCTAACAGAATTATGTAATCTTTATTTATAACACCCCAAACCCGGTCTAAACATTATGACCGAATCTGGCGATGTCACATTGTGTCACCCCTTACCCGTATTTGACGCCGGAATATGGTACGAGGCATTACTAGAAGACATACATTTCCATACGTATTAAACCGAGTTACAAAATTTCATCCGAATTAAAACTTTCAAATTCTTAACGTGCTTTTATAATTCTTTACAACATATCCTTGAAATATTATATTCATAACAAATAGGGTTTACGAGACCCGATATTTACTTCTGTAATTCAAAGCTTCATTTCCATTTCATTCAATTCACAATTTATCATGTTCACAATTCAAATCAATTTCTCAATCCAATATATATATTTCAATCATCTAAGAATATAATTCAAGTTACACGAACTTACCAGGCTAAATTGCAAAAATACCAAAATTTAGGGACATTTTGGTAATTTTCTATTTTCCTCGAATTTCCACCCAATCTTGATATAAATTAATATTTCATTCAATTTATTAATTTAAATAATAAAGCAATTCATTTCATGCAATTTGGTCACTTTTTGACATTTTTACAAAATTACCCTTAAAATTTTACTTTTATTCAATTTAGTCCCTAAACCTAAAACATGTAAAATAGCTATTTTAAAATAAACTCATATTAGCTGAATATTCACATATATTTTTCCTCCTCCACTCCATTCCATATCCTTGATATATACATAATACCACTATTAACTTGTTTACTCAAAAGAAGTTGTTCACTTGAATCATAGTCACTAAATTAAATATATATTAAGCTAAAGAACTCCAAATTGAGATCTGAAAATTTTCTCTAAAACTAGACTCACATATATTCTTACCATAAAATTTTCAGAATTTTTACTTTATCCAATAAGTACAGTTTATTGTTTAAAGTTTCCCCGTTTCACTGTTTGATAGTTCTGACCCCTCTTCACTAAAAATTAATTATCTCTTTGTACAGAATTTTGATGATGTTCCCGTTTGTTTCTATTCAAAATAGACTCATTAAGGATTTTAAAAAAATAAATTTTTACCCATAATTATTTTTTTACAATTTTTAATGATTTTTTCAAGTCAGAATAGGGGAACCTAAATTCACTCTGCCTTGTCTAACAAAATTTATTATATCTCATGATTTACAATTTCATTACTTACACTGTTTATTCTATGAGAAACTAGACTCAACAAGCTTTATTTAAATATTTTATTCATACTCTAATTATATTTCCACAATTTATGGTGATTTTTGAAATTTAACCTACTGCTACTATCCAAAACTGTTTTAGTGCAAAATGTTGATTACTAGGTGTATAACTCCCTTATTCCCTTTCTCTATAATATTTCCCATCATTTTCACTTATTTCTCTTCACTAATATATCAAGAACATAGGAACTTATATAATAAAACTCTACTATAACATTATTTCCATGCTTTTTCAATAATATCAAACAAAAAAATATATTGAAATCTTGATGTTCTTACCTTGTGCTATTAACTTCAATCTTTAACTTGATTTTCTCTCTCCTCCAACTTCTATTTCTTGAATCTAACTTGATATTATAGGTCTCCATTGTCTCCTTGTTATTCTTCTCTCTTGGAAGCTATGAAAATTCTTTTGATTTCTAGGTGAAAATGGTAAAGTTTTGGTGGAAGGACCAAATTGTAAAGAAAGCAAAATGCTCTTTCTTCTCCTCTCTTCTCACGTTAGTTGCATGGAAATATGGTCGAATGGATGATTCTTCATCTTCCTTTTCTTATATATACTAAATAAAATACTAATAAAATAATAAAATATCATTTAAAAATCAAATTAAAGTATTAATAAACTAATATTTATTTATTTATTTAATATAAAATATCTCCAACATCATCATTATCTTCTAGATTTCTCTCTCTTCTAATTGACCATTTTTCTCTTTATAATCTTTAAAAATTCCATCATTGAGTCATCACTTAATTTGGTAAAATTGTGATTTAGTCCATCAAAATTCTTCACCTTTTCAATTTGGTCCTAATTCATCAATTTTCCTTAGTTTCTAGATTATTCCACCCTTAAAATATTTACACTATTGTGGTCCTTCAAATTTTTTGTATTTACACTTTAATCCCTAAAATTTTGAGTATTTACTCTTGGGCAACAAAACTTTTCTCACTTTTGCGATTTAATCCTTTCTTGAATTAATATGACATAATATAATTCTAAATATTTCCATAACTCAAAATTTCCCTTTTTGTCACTTTATTTCCTTATTTTATTGTCAAGGATACCTACTTTCTTACTGTAGTAATTTTCGGGGTATTACTTTCTCAAAATCAAAATATTTTTAATCACCAAATTGTTTGAATTTCATTTCATAATTAATTTTCTTTCACAGTCCCTAAGGGCACGATAACTCGACATTTATTTGTCGCTTTATTACTTGTTACGATAGTGTACACTTGCACATTTCCGTCATTCCATGTTTTTGGTGTTGTTGTTGGGGACTGTTCTAAAAGTCATTATTTGTGAATTTATTAATTTTGCATTTTGGTTTATTTTTTTTGGTGTTATTTTAGGTGTTTATGAGTATTGATCGCATTATTAATTTACTCCCCGTAGACTTTGAGATTGAAAGAACTTTTTGACAATGAAGGAGACAAGCAGTTGAGAGAATGACCAAAGAGATGAACTACGAAAGTCCAAATCAAGGAAACGGAGCAAACCCTGCTCAAAATCCTATCATTCTTGCTAATGATAGGGATAGAGCTATAAGATAGTATGTCGTGCCAGTATTTCATGACCTTAATCAAGGTACTAGGAGACCCGAAATTGAGGCACAACAAATTGAGCTGAAGCTAGTCATGTTCCATATGCTTCAAATAGTGGGCCAATTCAGTGGAATGCTTATTGAAGATCCTTACCTTCACTTAAGACTATTTATGGAGGTAAGCGATTCTTTCAAGCTAGCCAGAGTACCCTAAGATGCACTACGATTAAAGTTGTTCCCATATTCACTGAGGGAAAAAGCTCGAGCCTAGTTGGACTTATTTCCACCAAATTCCATTACCACATGGCAAGAGTTAGCAGAAAGATTTCTTTTGAAGTACTTTCCACCTAGTAAGAATGCTAAGTTGAGGAACGAGATTACTACCTTCCAATAGATGGATGATGAGTCCTTGTATGAAGCATCTGAGAGGTTTAAAGAACTATTATGAAGATGCCCTCATCACGGAATCCCTCATTGCATCCAACTTGAAACGTTTTATAATGATCTCAATGCTTACATGAGGATGGTAGTGGATGCTTCTGCTAATGGTGCTCTCCTTTCTAAGTCTTATAATGAGGCTTATGAAATCATTGAGAGGATTATTAGCAACAACTATCAATGGCCAACAAATCAAACAACGTTAGGAAGATGAGTCACTGGAGTACATGAAATGGACGCTCTCACATCACTTGCATCTCAGGTATCGTCATGTGACAGCCCTAATGTGACCCTAGTCGGAAAGTGGTTTCAGGACCACAAGACCGAGTCGTAAAATAATTAATTGCTATATTCTATGCTTATTATGTGTGAACATGAGTATGTGGAAGTTTCATTCCCTAATTTTACCAATTGCATGAGAAATTGTTAATAGGGATCGATTTGAGACATGGTGAAAATATGATAGTCCAATTTAAAATGGTCTATTAGTGCATGTACCAAAAAGAGTGGACTTGCATGTCAAATAGACCATTTTTGAATGTGAATGGCCGGCCAACATACGCTTGCATTATGGTGTTCCCTTGTCTTCATTTTTTATATTTGGTGGGAATTATGTATAATAAATTTATATTAGTAAGTGGTGATAAAAACAAAGTTCCATCATCTTTTCTATCATCTTGCCGAAACCATAAGGAAAAGAAAAGAAAAATGGAAGCTAGGACATTCGGCCAAGTGAGTTTATAGATTAAGGTATGATATCATGTGGTTCCTTTGGCATTTTTTTTGTGAAGTTGAGTTGTTTTGATGCTCATAAAATGACCCATGCGTTGATTTTTGAGTTGTGTTGCAAGAAACCTTTGGTTATGTTCTTATATGCCAAATTGATGATGTTTTGTAGTATGTGATTTGAAATGGTTATAGATGAATATGAACTAAGAAACATGTATTATTGAGTAAGTAGAAGATAGAATGGGGTTTAAATGGGAGGTTCATTTGATTTATTTTTGTCCTTGTATGAAAAGTGGTTCTTTGTTAAGGCCGAATGAGTCATGCTAGATTAGTTGAAAAGAATGTTCATGTTATGAGGTAATTTGAATAATTGACCGAAACATGGAAGGAAGGGCAAGATTTATAAATTATGTTTGAGGGTGAAAGGAATAATGAAAGTTGTATTAAGTTTAATGTGCATACTTTAGTCTAAGTGTTGAGGAGTATTCGGCTAAGATAGTTGAAATGTGGGTGTTGCCGATTTTTAAATTTAGATTATGGGAGTGGCTATAATGGGCATTAAGATGTTGAACTTAAGAAATTAGAAGTAAATGAACTTGACAGTATTTAAGAGATAGAGGTGATAGATTAATGTTGCACATTCGGCTATGGTTAGGCATGTTGATGATCTTATCTTGATTTAGATAATTAGGCATAAAAGGGTGGTAAAGGGGATGAAATTGTCGAATGATTAGTTGGGTAACAAAAGAAGCATTCGGCCATCACTTGAGAGCTTGTGTGATGTTGGGTTTAAAATTAGCAAAGGTAACTTACCTAATGCATGTGCATGTGTGATTAGATTTTTGATGATATGGTAGTTGCATGAGGTTATTAGCCGAATATACTAACATACATATACATGTGAAATTGGATTGTAAATATTTAGCAAGGTGGTTAAACTAGTTAAATTATTGATTAAGCTCAAGGAGTTAAAGGAGGTGAATCGAGCAAAGGCAAAGAAAAGGTCATCGAGTAGCCGAGTTGGAACCGTCTTACCCAACATGAGGTAAGTCATTAAGCATATAGTTGGTATTAATTCAAATGGTCATAACGTTTATGTAATGATGCTGAATGGAATGAATAAATATATATATGCATGTACATATGTGATGATGAAAGTGTTGAATGAAAAGAAAAGAGGTGAGATGTATTGAGTTGTTGATCTCGGCACTAAATGTGCGAGTATAAACATTTATGACCATGAGATTGGCGCTACGTGTGTGGGTTTAAATTGTGCAGCACTAAGTGTGCGAATTGACTATGTAGCACTAAGTGTGCGAGTTTGACTATGTAGCACTAAGTGTGCGAGTTGACTATGTAGCACTAAGTGTGCGAGTTTGATTATGTAGCACTAAGTGTGCGAGTTGATTATATAGCACTGAGTGTGCGGACTTAATATATATTCTTGAATCATTATGGACACTAAGTGTGCGACGCTATTGAGTCGATCACGGACAGCGGATCGGGTAAGTGTCTTGAGTTCATGGCTAATAGGTGCTATGTCTATACTTGGTGTTGAGCTTGGTAAGTTTGAACCTATGTGACAAATATACTTGAAGTCACGTACATGAAATTTATCGTAGAATGGGTGAAAGGCCGTTTAGTTGTATGTTTGTAACGAAAATAAAATGATTTATGAAAATGCCTCGAATATCCTATTGATGAGTATGTGGATTGTGAATGCATAAATTGGTATGAAATTAAACCGATAGGTCGGAGGAACTATGGTATGGTTCGGAATGGATGGAGTAATTAGCCTCGTTCCATTTTGTTTTCTCTTGTGATAATGTTATTGATGGATGGTAGTGCATAGCTTATGACTTACTGAGTTATAAACTCACTCGGTGTTTCCTTGTCACCTATTCTAGGTTTCTTGGACACATCTCTTTTTGCGTGGTCGGGCCGTCATCGAAGTCATCACACCGGATAGCAAGTTTTGGTACTTTCTTCTTAGCCGGCTTAGGAGAACATTTCGGCATGTATAGGCTATTATGTTGTGTTTGAACTTTGGTATGTAAACTTTAAGCCATGTGAAAATGGCATGAATGTTCGATTGAGTTGGATCAAGGAGTAGGCATGAAATGGACCTAGTTACTTTCGTAACAGATGCTGGCAGCAGCAGTGACATGAGATTGAAAAATCACTAAAAAATAGTAGGAGTGGAATTAATTGATGAATAAATTATGTATTCGAAGCTCGATGAGTCTATTTCATATAGAAGCAACGAAAAGATCATATGGACAGTATGTTAAGAGATATTCAGGTACTCGTGAGACAGGGCCAGAACGGTTTCTGGATTCCCTGTTCCAACTTTGGAAATTCATTATAAATCAACCAGAGATAATTAGGAGTCATACCATATATGTATAGATTCCCCTCTGAGTCTAGTTTCTATAGAAACAAACGGCATCAGTATTGAAACTCTGTGCAGGGAGATATCCAAGTCGTAATGCACAAAGGTCAGTGTAGTCGATCCCTGTAACATGGGAGACTTTGACTAATAAACTGTACTAATTGGTCCGACCAAAAATTCTAGAAAAAAATGTGTAGATGGGCATATGAGTCTATTTTCAGGGAAAATTTACGGAACTGGATTTCGAGTTTCAGAACTCAAGATATGATTTTTTTTTGCAACTAGTACGCAGACTGGCAGCTTGTCTGGAAAATTTTTTTTTAAGTGGGTTGAAGTCTGTTAACACCTCGTGTTCGACTCCGGCGACGGCCTCGGGTTCGGGGTGTTACACGTCAATTTCCTCAATGCTTAAAAAATTTTCAACTAATGGGTTTCATAATTTTGCAGCTCAGCCACTCAATCAATTTGAAAATATATCCTGTGTTTATTGTGGGGAAGGACATTTGTTAGAAGAATGTCCATCACACCTAGAATCCGTGTATTACATGGGTAATCAAAACCAGAACCGAGTACGGCAAGGACTGCAATCCAATTTTTATAGCCTATCTTAGCGAAACCACCCCTGGAGTAACCAAAGGGCTGGAACGAGTAACACTTATGCATAACCTAGACCAACCCAGCCACCTATTTTTACCTAACAAGTTCAAAAACCAACTCAAGTTGAACCTTCTAATAGCTTAAAGAACCTATTGAAGGCATATATGGCAAAAAATGACACCACTTTAAGGAATATGGAGACTCAAGTAGGTCAACTTGCTACTAAACTTTGGAACCGACCATAAGGTGCTCTGCTTAGTGATACGAAAAACCCAAGAAATTTGGGGAAAAAGCATTGTAAAGATTTGACATTGAGGAGTGGAAAGCCATTTGAGCCCAACATTGTCGAAGTTGAAGAGGAGTCAGCTGATGCTCCAGATTCGGTGGAAGTTCAATCAAGTGTTGAAATTTCTGCTTCACCAGAACCAGAATCTGCAAAACCTGGTAAGATAACTTCTGAACCATTCAATTCCGATAAACTAACAACTTCGTTAGATGCAGAATTGCCATATAAGATGAATAAACCAATTCCAGTAAAGAATCCTCCACCACCCTAGCCTCAAACACTTCAGAAGCAGAAGCAGGAAGTCGAGTTCAAAAAATTTCTAGACGTACTCAAGCAACTTCATATCAACATCCCATTGGTAGAAGCACTTGGCAGATGTCGAATTACGTCAAATTCATGAAAGATATCCTGTCCAAGAAATGGAGACTTGGAGAATTTTAGATGTTAGCCTCAATGAAGGAATGAACTGCATATCTTCAAGACAAACTATCCCTAAAGATGAAGGACCCTGGATGTTTTACCATACCTTGCAACATTGGAGCAACATATTATGGTAAGACACTATGTGATTTGGCTGCAAGCATCAACTTGATGCCCATGTCCATATTTAGGAAGTTGGGGATAGGTGAAGTTAGACCTACTACAGTTACCCTCTAATTACCAAATTGATCTTTAGCACACCCTGAAGGAAAAATCAAAGATGTATTGGTACGTGTAGACAAATTTATTTTTCCCACTGGCTTTGTTATTATATACTTTGAAGCAGATAAAGAGGTGTCAATCATCTTAGGAAGGCCTTTCCTAGCAACTAGAATGACCTTTATGGATGTGCAAAAGGGCAAGCTTTCTGTGCGTGTTCAGGACGATCAAGTAACATTTAATGTCTTTATGTCTATGTCATTTCCTGACACAGTTGATGTTTGTTCTGCAGTATCCGAGTTAGGAATTAGTCATGGAAAAGCAACTCAACTTTGTAGAGGACCCATTGGAGGAAATTTTGACATCAGACCCTCCAAGTGATTAAGAGGGGGAGGAATACTTAGCTTTGCTAGAAGCTAATCAAAGGGGATTTAATCCGCAATCCCACTTTAAGTCTTTGGAGTTAGAAAGAATGGATTGTACCTAGCCAAAAGCATCAATTGAGGAGCCACCTAAATTAATACCCAAGGTACTTCCTTCACATTTAAAATATGTTTATTTAGGTAACATTTCTACTTTGTCTGTGATTGTTTCAGCGGAGTTGACTGGAGAGCAAGAAGAGAAACTCATCCTAGTATTAAAATAATTCAAGAAGGTTATCGGATGGACTAAACCGATATTCATGGCATTATCCTGTCTGTATGCATGCATAAGATCATCCTAGAAGATGGTGAGAAAGGGACGATTTATGGACAATGAAGACTGAACCCCATCATGAAAGACGTGGTAAAGAAAGAGATCATTAAGTGGTTAGATGCAAGTATAATTTATCTCATCTCAACTAGTTAGTGGGTAAGCCCGGTCCACTGCGTGCCAAAGAAAGGAGGTATCATAGTCGTAGAGAATGGAAACGAGTTGATACCAACTAGAACGATTACTATTTGGAGAATTTGCATCGATTACCGGAAGTTGAATAAGGTGACTAGGAAAGATCACTTTCCTTTGCCATTCTTGGATCAAATGCTAGATAGATTCGCGGGGCGAGACTATTACTGTTTTCTAAATAGATACTCAGGGTATAATCAGATTACAATAGCGATGGAGGATCAACACAAAACAACATTCACATGCCCGTACGGTACTTTTGCATTTAGATGCATGCCATTTGGTTTATGTAATGCACCTGCTACATTTTAAAAATGTATGATGTCTATTTTTACTGACATTGTTGAAAAGTACTTGGAAGTCTTTATAGCTGATTTTTCAGTGTTTGGAGACACTTATGATGATTGTCTAGCCAATCTAGCCAAAGTACTAAGGCGATGCGAAGAAACAAACCTTGTACTTAACTGGGAAAAGTGTCATTTCATGGTATGGGAAGGTATTGTTCTAGGGCATCAAATAACGAGACAAGAAATTGAGGTAGATAAAGTAAAGGTAGATGTTATTGAGAAACTCCCACCTCCAACATTTGTAAAGGGTGTTAGGAGCTTTTCGGGTCATGCTGGTTTCTATCAAAGATTTATCAAGGACTTCTCCAAAATTGCTAAACCCTTATGTAAATTATTAGAGAAGGACACAATGTTCAAATTTAATGAGGAGTCCTTAAGAGCTTTCAATGATTTGAAGAGTCGGTTAGTTGCGGCACCAATTATCATCACACCGAACTGCGATTTGCCATTTGAACTGATGTGTGACACTAGTGACTTCACGATAGGAGTTGTGATGGGTCAGTGAAGGAACAATTTTTTCATCCCATCTACTATGCAAGTCGAACCCTAATGGGAGCTAAGCTGAATTGTACGATAACAGAGAAAGAGTTACTTGCTATTGTGTTTGCTTTTGACAAGTTTCGATCTTATCTTGTAGGTACCAAAGTGACTGTCCATATGGATCATTTGACAATTAAGTATTTACTTGCCAAGAAAGATGCCAAGCTAAGATTGATCCAATGGGTACTTCTACTCTAAGAATTCAATATAGAAATTCACGATCGAAAGGGAGTACAAAACCAAGTAGCAGATCCTTATCTAGATTGGAGCCGCAAGAAGGAAATTCTCTATTTATACCCATTCAGGAGACATTTCTAGACGAGCACATACTTAAGGTAAATCATGTCCATGATACCCTTCAGTTTTTTTGATTTTACTAACTATTTAGCTTGTTGTTTGATGCCGATTGATAAGACGTATCAACAAAAGAGAAAGTTTCTTTACAACGTGAAGTATTATTTCTGGGAAGAGTCATATTTGTTTAAAAAGTGTGCATATCAAATAACTAGGAGATGTGTGGCAGAAGAGGAAGTACATAAGATTTTATATCATTGTCAGACAGCTCCGAGTAGGGGACACTTCAGAGGTACACATACTGTAGCCAAAGTATTGCAAGCCAGATTCTTTTGGCCAACGCTATTCAAAGATGTAGATGCCTACATAAAGAATTGTGATAGAAGCCTAAGGGTTGGATGCTTGAGCAATCCATGCATGCAAAAATATCTAAAGGAAATGTTACCAAGCCACAGACAAGAAATAATTAAAAAGTACAAACCAAAACCAATAAAGACTTAATAATACTTATTAAAAATAGTCCGAGGTCCAACGTGATTCTTCGAATGCCGAGTCCGGTCGTAATTTCGAGGTTTACCTAAAAAGTTAAACACTATTGGGGTGAGCTTATGAAAAGCTCAGTGTGATTCGAACAATTATTTAAACAAACATAAATATCGAATACAGCGAAATAGAGTAGCTTTAACAGAAGAAAATAGAACCATCATAAGAATTTCATATCATTACATAGCCATTACCAAATTGATGTCAAATGGTGTATGAGCATGGGACATCATTCATTCAAGTAACAATCATTAATTTTGATACCATTCAGTACAACACAATACAACACATATCATAAATCAATAACACCCAAATATGTCGTGAGCATGATGTAATGCAAAAAGGCTCCTACCCATACCATCAGCTGCACACCACGTGTTCCCCAGAACCCATTATCCGAACTCTAAAACATTATAGGCTTAAGCCCGTTGTGGTTAAAACCACCGATATCAATATGCAAAAAATTTTGCCAGTAAAAATGCAGACAAGCTACTAGTAAAAATGCAATAAATCACCATTCCCCTCGGTACTCCAGGTGCAGTGCACTGACTACGAATAATGCGGACTTAATATGCCAATAATACTCCACGAAATTCCTCCGTCAACCACTAAATCTAACCTAATGCATATGCAATATGTCACACAATCTCATACATAATCACATTTTAATACTTTTCACATTCATTTGACATGCTCAACATATCCTCAATAATAACATACTTTAAGTAAATGGAAACAATATTCCAATATTTCAAACCACTATTGTGTTGGTATCAGTCAATATCGTTCAATTTCACATACTTTATGGATTTTCATTGTGCACAAATAACACCCTTTTCAGTACACAATATAACAAATATCTCATGCGTTTAAATCATAAATAAGCTTAATACCTCAACACATTATATCATTCAGTCAAACATTCCCATATCTCATAACTCATATATGCAATTACAAATTCAATCAAACATTCATACTATCAAACTAGCAATTTTGCCGACATGTCAATATTTTAAGGTTCGAAACATACCTGGTTTGGCCACTCACAAAATCAATAATTTGTCTATTATTCCAATCCAATTAGCAAGATAATTTATCAAATATAACATTATATTTAATATTTTCGAACTATTTTATGAGTTTAGGACCCACACCTTATTTTTCACCTTCTCGCAGCACAGTAGTGTTATTCCAATTTTCCTTAATAATTCCTTAAACAAACCTAAACCAAAAGTTAGTATAAATTCAATAAATTTACCACTAAGCCAGTTCAAACCAATAATTTAAATTATAACTATTTTATGAATCCAAATTAGTTAGATTCCTTACACTGTATCTATGCGAACCGTACTTACAATCGTTCTTTGCCTTTATAGATGATTTGGGGCATTTGGTTCAACACCTAATTCAATAATATATTAGAAAATAAGTAGCTAATTAATGATTAAATTTCTTCATTTAATCAATTCATAACCTTTATCCAAAAGCTATGTCGAAACAACAAACTAGTTATCCTTAATTGCACTTACGCTTCACGATTTGTGGGGTCCGATTGGTTAATTGATCATGAATGTATCTCCCTAATTAACATGAGATTAAAGGCTGATTATGAGGGTTCAATAACACAATTTAATTCTAGAAAAACATTGGCAAGACCCAGGAAACAAAACAGCCCCCTTTCTTGCACATAGGTGCACGCACCACCACCCATGGTAGCCAAAATTTGGGCTGAATTTTAAAATGGTTTGAGATCTTAGTAAAATCTGGAAAAATACCTTTGAAAACATTTAAAATCCCCCAAATTCCAGATCTAGAAATTTTGGTTTTTAATTCACAATATTGATCAAGAAATTGAAGAGAAAAGAGATCTTACCCAAGCTAGTTGAGGGAAAAGACAATGACACTTTCTTGGCAATCTTCGGGATCGATCTTGGGGTTCAAGATTTTAGATTTGGGGCTGATTTAGATAAGTATAAATTTCAGCAATAAACTAAAGGAGATGGTGCACAATCTTGATGCAAAAATAAGAAGAAATAGATGGTAAAATGGGAGGTGTAGGTGACAAAAACAATGACAGAAAGAAAGAAAATTGAAGAGAAAAGAGAAGAGGAAGAGGGTGAATGATTAGGGTAGGTAAAAATTGAATTAAAAGTTTAAAAATACAATAAAAATTTTTATATATACTTAAGGTTTAAGGGTATAAACGGCACACACATTTAAAAAATAAGGGAGTTCGCAAAATTTAATTATTTCGCAAGGGAAAGGATTCGAACTCGGGAACTCATTTAATTTCCATGCTTTCTCATATTTCTTTTAACCATTATGATTTTTCTTCATTCTTGAAATGATTTTTCAATATTTATTTTAAAACCAAGGCATGTCATATACTAGGGTTTAAGGCAATATTTGCAAAATAATAAAAATGATACGAAAAGGGATTTGAACTTGGGTTTCAAGAAACGTTTCACTAACACTTAACCAACAAACCAATACCTCATTTATTTCCTAAAAATGCATAGATAATCTCAAAAATGAAGGCATGACCACTCTCTCTCGATTCACAAACCTGATTATACTAACCCTCAATTTTTAGGATGTTACAGTTCTCCCATCCTTAAAGAAATTTTGTCCTTTAAATTTTCTTAGTCACAAATTTTTTACCCATTTTCCTTCAAACTGGGCCACCAAGCTTTCGCTGTGCAAATGTAATTATAACACAATTCCAGAAAATGTGTCTCCTTAAATTCCCAACATATATTTTGTAGATCTAATTACGGAAACGTTACTAAAAAATTCATTTACCCAAATTCCCAATTTTAACAGAAACTCTATTAGATTACGCTTACCATAATATCTACAAATCAGAACCTTAGTTGATCTAATAGTTTCTATAATAATAACTACTACAACCTTTCCTTCAGGTCTGGTTCCTCTAGCCCACTTTAAAGGTCGCGGATTTGGTCCAGCGGAAGCAGACTTTTTTCATTTTCCAATTTTTTTCCCTTTCTTTTGCACTCCAAGTATTTAGTCTCTTCCTCCATCTTAGTCCTCTCAACCATAATCTCGATAACATTTTACATGACTCCCAACATCACTTGGGACACTACATCATACCCAACGTCCTGGTTTTCTCTTTTAGAAATAGGTGCAATCACGATGTCAGTCTTTTCAGGGCTAGGCACAATTCCTTAAGAATTAAATGACTCAAATTGGGTAGCTCAATGGTGAGCCCCATGTTTCCTCATTCTACGGTTGTTCATTATGTATCCTATGGTCTTAAATTTGATCTACAATTTCAAAAAAAATCACTATCTAACTTCAATCAGTTTTCTGTTTCTAATTTTATAGTTTCAAAGAAAAATTAAATATTAAGTATTTCAGTTCTATGTCTACAATAATACACCTCAAGTGTTTACCTATAATTGAACAATATCTTTTCTATGGCAACCGGCACCGGAGTCTCGGACCTGATTTTCTTTGTAGAATATCATTTTCAAATTTTTTTGTGGCTTGTTTTTCCCAAATTTCCCCTTTTTCATTTATGCATGCGTCTAGACTTACTTAAGTAGATTTAGAAACTCAGTCTGAGGTTTTGAATCAAGGCTCTTGTACCACTAAATGTAACCTCCCAAACTCAGCCTAGACATTATGGCTAGAATGAAAAGGCTACATTAACCACCGAAATGGCTAAGTTAACTTACATTACTTTTGAAAAGCTTAAATAAACTCATTTTAGAGAAAATCGTAGTTGTACTTTGAGTTAGCTTAAAAGCATTCATTCATTATGTCGTATATACTTAGAATTCATTTTATTGTTGATAGTGTTGTTTTAGAAAAACCATTTGCTTGTCGCTCTTTCTTAAAAAAAACTTGATGTTATACTAATGTAGTGGAAAAACCGTTTTTTTAAGTCATTTTGGAAACTTAGTTGCCTTATCGATTTCTTTTTCAAAAACGGTTCCTTTGCAATGCAGTAGAAACTAGGGAACTATATCAAATTTTACTTAAGCCGAATATCATGTTTTATCCGATTATAATGCTTGAGTAATTAATGCATGCAAAAATACCCAAAGGAAAAGTTACCAAGCCACAGACAAGAAATAATTAAAAATTATAAACCAAAACCAATAAAGACTTAATAATACTTATTAAGAATAGTCCGAGGTCCAAGGTGATTCTCCAAATGTCGAATCCAGTCCTAATTTTTTGAGGTTTACCTGAAAAGTGAAACACTATTAGGGGTGAGCTTATGAAAAGCTCAGTTTGAGTTGAACAATTATTTAAACAAACATAAATATCGAATACAATGAAACAGATTAGCTTTAACAGAAGAAAATTCCCTTTATCTTTTGATCACAAGTACATATTGGTAGCAATAGATTATGTGTCTAAGTGGGTTGAGGCAGAGGCATATCTGACGAACGATGCTAAGGTTGTGATGAAGTGTTTGGAGAAGCATGTGTTCACAAGGTTTGGAACCCCGACAACTATCACTAGTTATGAAAGGTCCCATTTTTTGAACAAATGGTTGAAATGGTTACTCGATAAGCATGGAATGAACCATATGGTTGCCATAGCTTACCATCCACAGACAAATGGGTAAGCTAAATTGGGAAATAAAGAGATAAAAGGCATACTCGAGAAGGTCATTTGTTCGAATCGATGGGATTGGTCCAAAAGATTGGATGATGCTTTATGGGCCTACAGGACAACATACAAAACACCTTTAGGGATGTTAGCCTATAGGTTGGTTTTTAGGAAAGCCTGACATCTGCCCTTCGAGTTAGAACACAAAGCTTATTGGGCTCTCCAACAACTCAACTTGGATCTTAAGCTTGCTAAAGAGAAATAGATGCTTCAACTCAACGAGTTAGAAGAGTTCTGAATGTTCTCATACGAAAGTGCCTAACTATTCAAGGAATGACTTAAAAGATGGCATGACATGTAACACCCCAAACCCAGCCTAGAAGTTAGGGCTGAAACTGGCGTATCACATTGAAGTGTTTTTAAAAAACCATGTTTTCATTAAAAACCCTTCTTGCCATTTAAAATTTTTTATAAAACCTCAGTTTGCGTTTGTTTTATTTTCAATCGAGGTTTATTAAAAAGTTATTACCGTCAAAACCTTATTGTTGAAGAAGCTTAATTTAAAGCAAATGATCTACGAAAACGTGATATTTAAAAATTGAGGTACAAAAACATAATGTTAGAAAATAGTTATGGTTTTGGAAAACCGTGTTCTACTTCTAGCAGATATAAATCACAATCATAACAAATCCCAAATTTAAAATCTAGAAATTATAGAGGCCTTATTACAACCCGAATCAAAATCAAATTCCTTAAGTAAATGAGTAAATAGAATAAAACAAGTGCAGTTGTGTGGACCTCTCCGAGTCCCTCGCAGCTCCGAACCGTCTAACGCTGGGGATTACTTGAAAGGTTAAAAACGGGGTGAGTTTACGAACAACCAGTGTGTAATCCCCTTATTAAAGAAATAGAATCAGTCTAGGCCTAAGCCCTTTAACAGTAACCAAATTAGTGTAGGCCTTAGCCCATTACGGTAACGGTAGCAAATGGCTCTAGCCCCCATCAACCTCGGTTGGGCCTTAGCCCATATTAAATGCCACATATCACATGTATATGGGCCTAAGCCTATCTCAATATTAGAATCAGTATATGCAATGCATAAATACCCATACCAACCCTGCACTCCATCTCTTGTCCAACCCTACACTCTGGTGGGGATTAAATCGACCCACCCATCCCTACACTCTTTTTGTAGCACCGGTTGTGGCACTAACCTATATTGCAGCAAAGCTGCCAATCACATAATCGGTGGGTCAACAGTCGTCGCATGAGACCCGTACGACCCTCACATATCAATCATTTCCTCCAATACAAGATGCCAGTCAAATGCAGTATGTCGTGTATGAAGTATGTCATACTCAGTAACAGTCATATAAATATCATAAAGTGAAACGGTCAAACATAGCATAAGGTTGTAACAGTCATTTCATCTTCTAGGGGTATAACGGTTATTTTACCCTATAGGGGTATTTCGATCATTTTACCTTACAAGGGTCTCGGTGTAGATATTGACCTCTCAGAAGGTCTGTAGTCACGTCGAGCGACACAGATAACCTAAATGGTTATAATGGTGTAAATGGGCTCAAGGTCCATTACTCGGCCCAAGTGGGCCCACACTCTCGTACGGCCGTTTAGCCTAGCTTTTGCCACAACTATGAAATCTACATAGCCCGGTCCAGTATTCGTCACTTAACATAGATTTTATCCGTGTAGGGCCCACGAGCCCATTGAGCCCACACGACCCATCTCGGCCCAACATGGCCCATAACAGCCCAAGAGCACGAGAACACTCATGGTGGCCTCTACAATCTAACCCTTGTTTCGTGGGCTCGGTTCACCACACAACTGTTCGCACACCCAAGTGCCCTCAATCACCATATTTCTAGCTTTTCGACTTTACGACAGTAATGATTTACGGTGTACAGGTACACACCTGATTACATAGAGTACTAAAAATCCATGAGCCCTAGAACCTTAACTAGATCGGTCGACTGTGATTTGCTTACTTGATCCAGAGGTTGCTGCAGCCACCCTTCCACATCCTGGTAGAAAATCCCGAAGAGCGACACCTTACACCACTTAAACATGGGAGTAGAGGCTACGAGCTCAAACTCAGCCGGTACCTTTGCTATCACTTTATTACTCGCACCCTCTTCACCCATCGGAATTTCTAGAACCCAAAAGAACATGCACATAGGAGAAAAGAGAAGATCCAATAGTAAAGGATCGTACCATTTGGCTTAAATAGTAAAAGAGAGAACTAAAAGGAACCGAGAGACTTACCGATTAACAGAGATTACTTGCCAAATCAAAAACAGGAATGGAGAGAGTACGAAATGTAGGAGCAGAGAATCCTTTAAACGAAGACTAAATCATCAGGGGCTTGAGAGGGGAACAGAAAATAGATTTAACCATAAGTGAAGAGTATAATCACTTACCAAGCAACAAGGTATTCGACCAAGCTATTAAAAAGGAAGATGGTGATAGAGCAATTGAAAAGAATGAATAAAGAAGGGAAGAAGGATAAATTCAGTCACAATAGCTAAAGGATGGAAAGAGGAAGAGAGCACATAAGCAACCAAAGAGGAGAAGGAAAAGAATCAGTTCACAAAAGCCAGTGAGAAATGGGAGATAGGAAGAGCAGTAAGCAAACCAAAAGACAAAAGCCAAAACCCGAATGGATGAAAAAAAGAAGAAAGATAATTTTGGCTCCCAAAGAAAAGTGACCAAAACGTGATCAATAGGCACAACCAAGACCAATTCCCCGAAAAACAAATCCCCTAGCCGAATGCGAAAAAAAACAAAAAGTGTCTTCACTTACCTATTCGGCACCTAAAAGCCTATGACCGAATTTGCATAATAGGGAATCCCCTTTTTCGGCCAAATACTATCACTCCCTTCAACCTCCTATAATCCACTCCTACAATCTCTCAACCTACGAATTTGCATCACTTTCAAACTCCTCCAACAACAACCTTCATCCATATCCTTTGAATCTCTCCCCTAAAACCAATTCAAACTTGACCTTGCAGAGTTTCAGTCTAACTCCACTTCTCAAGCTACAGGGAAATAAAATAAATACTCTTTGCATGCCAAGGGATTCAAACCCAAGCTCTCGTATCAGCCAATTCACGCCACCACCACTAGGCCACAAGCTCATTTGTGCCACATTTTATCTTCAATTAATTAAAAGGTATAAAGGCCAAAGTCCAAGTTCCTTTAAAAGAAAAACCAAAATAAATTGCAAGAGCCAAGACTTGAACCCAGGCTCCCTTACAGCCTTAATGACGCCACAACCACTAGACCACATGCTTCCTTATGTCATTTTTTAACACAATAATTTAAAAGGCCTACATCCAAGCAATCAGGGTTTTATCCACTTAAAACCAAAATTTTTGCTAAAGCTCAGGTTTGAACCCAGGACTTTTCCAACTCCTCTCAGGACCCTTAACCACTAAAGCAAACAAACTTTTGTGCATAGTTTCCTAACCATTCCCTTGCTCAAGGCCTAATACTTCTAGGCCCAAATTCTAGGGCATTATAATTCTACCCCTTTAAAGAAATTTCATCCTCGAAATTTCCAACTATTAGAACAACCGCTTAGCTCAATCTACACCACTTCGCTCCCGCTGCGCACTCTGATTTCAAAACATTAGTACAGCCTCTTGAACCATGTTCGCGCGTGTCTCTTGTGCCCAATGTCTATTCGTGTTTTATCAGCACTAACAGTTTTATGCAGATCCAAGTTTCACTATAGTTTCAGTCCCTTATAGATTCAGTTTGCTCTATCTAGAGTTGTATAGTCTAATTTATAAAGTAGTCACAATATTTCCTAACTTACCGCATATCAATTTCTAAGAAAAAAGTATTCAGAAAACTTATGGATTCGGCGCCGGAGACTCGGTGTGCCACACTTTTTAGAAGAAGTATCTCAAAACACTTTACATATTCGAAAATAACCTTTAAAAATCCAAAAATTTGAAAATCCATTCCATAGCCGAGTTTTGTAACTCAGCTCTGATACCACTAAATGTAACACCCCAAACTCAGCCTAGAAGTTAGGGCCAAATCTAGCGTGTCACATTGAAGTGTTTTTCGAAAACCATGTTTTCATTAAAAACCCTTTTTGCCATTTAAAAATTTGTATAACACCTCAGTTTGCGTTTGTTTATTTTTAATCGAGGTTTATTAAAAAGTTATTACCTTCAAAACCTTATTGTTGCGAAAGCTTAATTTAAAGCAAATGATCTAGGAAAACGTGATATTTAAAAATTGAGGCGCTAAAATGTAATGTTAGAAAATAGTTATGGTTTTGGAAAACAGTGTTTTACTTCTAGCAGATATAAATCACAATCACATCAAATCCCAAATTTAAAATCCAAAGATTATAGAGGCCTCTTTACAACCCGAATCAAAATAAAATTGCTTAAGTAAATGAGCAAAATAGAATAAAACAAGTGCAGTTGTGTGGCACTCTCCGAGTCTCTCGCAGCTCCGAATTGTCTATCGTTGGGGATTACCTAAAAGGTTAAAAATAGGGTGAGTTTATGAAAACTCAGTGTATAATCCTCTTATTAAAGAAACATAATCAGTCTAGGCTTGAGCCCTTTATCAGTAACCGAATCAGTGTGGGCCTCAGCCCATTACGGTAACGGTGGCAAATGGCTCTAGCCCCCATCAGCCTCGGTTGGGCCTGAGCCCATATTAAATGGCACATATCACATGTATCTGGGCCTAAGCCCATCTCAATATCAGAATCAGTATATGCAATGCATAAATACCCATACCAACCCTACACTCCATTTCCTATCCAACCCTACACTCCTGTGGGGATTAAATCGACCCACCCATCCCTGCACTCCTTATGTAGCACTGGTTGCGACAGTAACCAATATTGTAGCAGAGCTGCCAATCACAAAAATACAAATTTTGCCATCCCAAAAATTCGAACCCATGACCTCCCTCACACTAACACTCAACTGATCCACCAGACCAGCGGGCCTCTATAATTTCTAGATTTTAAATTTGGGATTTGATGTGATTGTGATTTATATTTGCTAGAAGTAGAACACGGTTTTCCAAAACCATAACTATTTTCTAACATTACATTTTCGCACCTCAATTTTTAAATATCACGTTTTCCTAGATCATTTGTTTTAAATTAAGCTTCCGCAACAATAAGGTTTTGAAGGTAATAAATTTTTAATAAACCTCGATTGAAAATAAACAAACGCAAACTGAGGTTTTATATAAATTTTTAAATGGAAAGAAGGGTTTTTAATGAAAACATGGTTTTCGAAAAACACTTCAATGTGACACGCCAGATTCGGCCCTAACTTCTAGGCTGGGTTTGGGGTGTTACATGACAAGCACATTCGAGTTCGAGAATTTAAAGCAGGTCAGAAAATTTTATTGTTCAATTCCAGATTAAGGTTTTTTCAAGGTAAGTTAAAATCATGTTGGTCCAATCCATTTACGATTCACCAAGTTTTCCCATATGAAGTTTTCGAACTTCGAGGTAAGGGAGGTAATTTTTGAATCAATGCTTAGCGCTTAAAACATTATTGGGGGATAAAATTGTGTGGGATAAAGTCTCATTCATTTTATAAGATACTTAATTTTTCTCATTTTCTTTTAAATAAATGATTTAGGGTATAGTTTTGGGATTAGTATGTTAAAATATATTCTGTCTAGGAGATTGAAACTTAAACGGGACTACTTGTGACCCCTCCAATCTTTCTTGGGAATTGGTTTTAATATAATTTTCCAAGAAATTATTCCCTAAATGGAAAAATAAATTTTTAGTTTTTCAAATAAAAAGGTCAATTTTGATCCAAGTTTTAATTGTAGCTCAATTTTCAAACTTTCTTTTAAGTTTAGGAACTTAACTAAATTATTTACAAAATTTGGTTGTTCTTTTTGTAAATATTAAAAATTAGTTGTCTCTTTTTGTAAATATTTTTAAAGGCAGCTAAAATAAAGGTTTTTAATTTAATTTTTAATAAATAAGATGATAATAACTAATATATAATTATATTTATTATAATATGTATTAATTATCATCAACTCTGCATAGAATTAGGATTAGTTTAAATTTTATCATCTTTTACTAAAATTTGACTTAACAAATAAAGTAATAGCAAATAATATTTTAATATACATTGTATTATTTATTAATTGTTATTAACTTTATATTACATTAGGACTTAGAATATTTTATTATTAATTTGTTCTAAGAATTCTAATTGAACTACTACCGTCTTCACTATAAATACAACCAACACTCACCATTCATCAAACGAACCTTTATCCAACCTTCCCTCCAATAGCCATCATCGCACCAATAGCTTCCGCATGGCACACTCGCGCCCAGCAGCTCACACACGTCTCCGCATAGCACACTTGTGCCCTACAGCTCACCCTGCACACTGCTTCTATTGCTAATGCCAAGCCTTGTTTGATGCACCTGCTTGCTCCCCACGCACCTCCTTATGCACCAGCCTGCTATTGCTTGCTGCCCAGTCGACGCACTTGCTCACTCCAAAGCCGCTGCTGTATCCTAGCGCACCACTACTCCCTTGCATTTCGCCGCTGCCATTGCCTCTACCCCATGCAGCCCTTGTCAAATTTACACAACACCTCCTCCACATTTAGCCAAAAACTCTTGCAACCATCCTTCAATTAAAATCTTTTGCTTCTAATTTTATTTGTTGAGTTTTAAATTTTTATACAAAGGTGGTAAAAAGTTTTCTCCTAAATTTTAATTTATTTTAATTATTTAACTCTTCAATTTATTTTGAATTGTTGTTATTTTATACTAATTGAATTTTTGAGAAAATATTTGTTTTCATCTTATATTCAGGTTAATCATGCCTTGTAAAAGAACTTGTTCCTTTGTCCAAATTGAAAAATCACAAAACAAATTTCACTGTGAAGAAGCCAAAACGAGATACGATAGCATTTTCAAGATTCAAGAAATGCACCCTGAAAAAGGCTTTACACTGAAAGAAAGAAACTATATCGATTTCGTGGTGCGCATTCGACAAATTGTCGAAGCTCTCAATTGGGAGTCGTTTTGTTAGAAAACACCTAGTGCAGATGAGGAATTAGTTCATGAATTTTATGTGAATTTGACCTCAAAGAAACTAACGGAAGTTCCTATCCAAGGAATTAAGGTACCAATAAGCTCAAGCACTATTAATGAATTCTCTGAATTATTTGATTTTGAAGATGACGAATATTCTTCCTTGATGAGAAATATTGAGGCTAAAAATCTGTAAGAAATTCTTGAGGATCTTCCAATTTCGGGTCCTAAGAGGATTGTGTCAAAGAATGGAACTCACACTTACCGCAGATAATATTTGACACCAATAGTGAAGGTATGGTTCTATTTCATTCGATTCAGCCTTATGCCTATTTCACATGGGACTACAATTTCATTAGAGCAAATGGTCTTGTTATACTTGATTTTAACTACAAAGACCATTGATGTGGGAAAAATCATCTTGAGAGAAATGCGAAATTATGCCGCTAGACATTCTGGCCCAGCTTACTTTCCATTTACGATAACAATTTTGTGCTTGAAAGCTAAAATTCTTTCAAATGTAAAGAAGATAGGTTATACAAAAGGCACAATCACAGATTGGGACCTCTACCGAATAGTTGGAGATTTTGTTCTACAGCAACGAGTTGAGCAGAGCGAGGATTTCGAAGAAGAAGAAGAAGATCCCACAAAGATCGAACTAATGCAGTCAATTGAAATCCCTAATAAGGCTGAACCAATGGAATCAATAACCAAACCTGATGTGGCAACCTCAACATTCAGAACTCAATCTCCTCACCTAAATCTTCAAGATGAGCTGTCAAAGTTGATGGACATAATGCAACATATGTAATGGCAGCAACAAGCTCACTTGAGATATTAAAAAATACATAATGACTCAATGAGAAGAGCTCTTACGAAAATATTCAATGACTCATTTATTTTTGTTTCTGAGTTTCCAAATTTTATATTAGAACCATGGAGTCCAATATCGAAGAGGGAGTGAAGTGATTTATGAAAAAAAAGATGATAGAGCAAAAGATGAGTCAGATTCTGAGGGATCTGCAAATATATAAAAAGGGGAGATCTTGACTTTATTGTATTTCCTTTCCTAGGTTATTTAAAGTTTTAGGATTAGGTTCTATTAGGATTTTTATTTCTCACATAATAAAATAAAAGGTGGAAATCATACATAAAAATGAATAAGTTGCAAAGTAAGAAGTGTGGCAATAGATATGTACGTGTCTAGGATTGGATCTAGATAGAGCTTGGTAATTAAGTAGTCAAATTGACTCACCTCCTCTTTTCTATAATTCTACCTGGTGTATAGTACTATTCACTTCTAACAATGAGAACATTGTTCATCTTAAGTAGGGGGACAAAAAAATGAAATTATTTCCTCTCAGAATATTCTTTTAATTATAGTTAGGTTATATTTTGTTTAAAACGTTAAAATTTTGTTAAGTATGTTAAACTTTAGTATGAATAAAGTTCTAATATTTTAATAATTATTATGTTAGCTAAATTATGACATAAATGTACTCTTAATATAGCATGTAAATCATACCATAAAATATTTAGTTCCTTAGGAAAGCCAGGCATGCATGAAAGTTTAAGTATCTAGAATTGACTTAATAATTTCTTGAGGCGAAACCTAGAAAGCATGGAATGTTGAAAATGATTTAGGCAAACTTTTGTTTGGATTGTTTAAGCCTTTCAAGTGAACTTTGATGAATTTTTATCCCTTGAAACCTAACTTTGAGTCTATATGGTCTAGCTTTATTTGAACCTTTGCAATATTTAGCCATCACTTCTCTCTTAATTATCTTTAAATTGTCTCAAACACTAGACTCAGTAATATTTAGAATATTCTTTGAAAATAAGTTTGGGGGAGTTGAAAAGAAGTATCAAATGCTCAAAAAATGGTAGTACATACAACAAAATGCTAGTGAAAAAAGAAGAAGAACATATGTACTTGAAAGAAAATAGATGTACAAAAGAGCATGTGAAAGCAAAATGAGTTAGTGTATTGAAGGTAATTATTTTGAAGGTCCCATTCAAACTGAGTTTAGGGTTTTTAGCCTAAATTTATCTATCTTTTACCTATTTAAAAGACCTATTGATTTAATTTTCTGTGCTGCCTACATTAGTGGAGAGAAATTGCTATGTTCAACATATAAAGACATATATTAAACTTAATGATTGTAGCTTAATCTTAAATAAGAGAATAAAATCAAATTGGTAGGGATTTAACATGTCTTTATTGAGTAAGAATTTAGTCTATTTTTGTTATCATAATAATAATTGAGATTAATTTGAATGATATGTATACTTAAGCAGCATAAATCTCAAAACTTTTGTTCTTGAGAATAAGTATACTAAATTCATAATTTTGAGAATAATGTTTTTGAAGCAAATTTTCAAATGTGTTTTCAATAAACTCTCTTCAATTTGTGCATTACTCGGGATGAGCAATGAATTAAGTTTGGGGGTGTGGAAACACAAAAAAAATATATACTTTTTATGCCCTTTTTTAACTCAAATTCATGCAGTTTCGATATAATTCTTATCGAAAAATATAATATAATTATAAAATAATTAAATTCTACTTAAATAATTAACATATTGAAATTTAATTAATTTTATAATAAATTTTCATAAATTTAGATTTATTTTTGACAGATTTGTACGAAGTAAAAAAATTGGCGGCAGACACTACTAGAAGCGCAAAATCAAAAAGTAAGTTCTATAGCATCGAGGTGAATTAATTTCTCAGCCTAAGACGGTCAAAATGATGAATATTAATACATAATATAATTAATTTTAACTTTAATCCAATTATTTTGGGTTAAATAATAATTATTAATTAAATGATGAAAGGAGGCCCAATAGTGCTACACCGGGAGATTGATCCAACCAAGCAAATGGGCTACCCAAAACCGTCCAACATGCTGACCCAATCAGCTCAAATTAGCTGATTATTTGACTTGAAAATCAGCCCTTGAAGATCCCTTGAAATTGCATTCAAACCCCTCCACTTATCAAGCTTTTGTAGATTTTTCCCTAGCTAAGTTTAGCAAGTTTGAAAACTTCAAACTTGCCACATGTGTGCCCGGCCAAGGGGGTCTATGGCTGCTGATTTTTTTCTATTTTAAGCATCCAATCCCACCTATAAATACCCCCCTTTGCTACTCATTTCAGCACATCTCTCTCACCTTTCATTCCACACTTCTCTCTCATTTTCTCTCTTCCAAACCTTCCCTTGCTTTCCATTTTTTTCCTTCCATTCCGTTACCAATTTCCATCTTGGAAAAGAGCCCTTCAACAATCATTGGTAGCAGCATTCAAGTTCTTTTAGAAGCCTTGGTTCAATAAGAATGAGAGAAGAAGGAGTGGAGCAAACTAGGTAGACTTTGGAGAAACACAAGATTTTATTCTAGTTTCCTATCCTTTAACTTTTATTGTTGTTGTTATGAACATGTCTATGGATATTTGTTATGTTTTTATTTTGAATTTAATTAACATGGCTTAAATTTAATTCTTGTTAGGTTGATTCCATTTCATCCACTTAAGTTATTAAAATCATGTTTGTGCTGTTATAAGTCTTGGTAAAATGTTTGATTAAGTAAAACCATGATTATGTTATTCTTGCATTACAATTGTATGGTAACTAATGAACTAATTATTAATCGTACTGAAATTGTAATTAATTGACACAATACTTAATCAATGCATGTTTAATCTTCTAAGGTAGTTGAGGGTTAAATTAGCGGTGGTAATAAATAGTACATTAGCCTTGCATAACTTGCAAGATTATTGTGATTAAATTGTTTCAATGTAGAAATATATTATTACCTCACTTAATCTTTTACTTGCTTATTTAAATTGTTTGAATTGGCATAGTGATATGTTCAAGAGATTAGTTAACAAATTACCAAGTTGCCGTGAATTTATTCGTAACAACATGAATATTGTTTTAGTAATATTAAGTTAAGAAATATAATTAATCTAACACAATTATGTCATCTTGATTAAAACCATCTTTTGAAATCGTGCATTGAAACTTTTATTTTTATTTTATCTTATTTACTTAGTTAAACATTAGTTTTTAATTACTTTCTCAAAATCAAAATATTTTTAATCACCAAAGTGTTTGAATTTCATTTCATAATTAATTTTCTTTCACAGTCCCTGTGGGTATGATAACTCGACATTTACTTTTCACTTTATTACCTGTTGTGATTTTGTACACTTGCACATTTTTCTCGTTCCAAAAAAACTCATGGTGTAGCCTCTAGCAAGATGAAGGTTGGAGTGATAGATCACGACATGAGAATGTGTAAGTCTGTGTGGCTGAGGCCTATGGGAATATATAATTGTATGAAAATTCAAGGTGATGCTTTCAGTGACGTGTAGATTGATTTGATAGATCATAAGATGAAGTTAGGCATAAGTCCATGAGGGAGAAACCCATGGCACCTTCTGTGAAAGTCTGTTGGGACAGTGAACACGTGATTCTGTATGTTTGCCTTTGTGGTGTGACCTACTAAACCTCTGTGGCAAGTTTTGTATTTGTTCTTAGAATTCTTTGTTAGATAAGTATATACTAAGGTTAAGATATGTCTGAAATTAATTTAGTTGAATTAGTTTTTTGATGTAGTTGAATAAGTATTAAGGGAAATCTCTTGAAAAGAGGTGTATATCTGTATGTTCTAAGAGGGTATTCACCATGGTAATATATTAGTCTAGACCATGGGCGTATTTGTAGTCATAAAAGATATATGCATTTGTCAATCAGAGTCCGTTTGCTTACGTAGTGTTGAAACCTATGTATTTGTCATTCGTCATATTTGAACAATGTCATGTCTCACTCGAAAATCTTATGGAATCTGAGTTGTGTCTTATCTTTGGTAAATTTGTGTTAGTGTGTAATTAGTCTGAAAGATCTGGATAGTTCAATATCAATTTAAGTATATATTGGGTTAAGCTAGAATGTGATTTGCTTGGTAAATTGATGATATTCAACTCATTATGGGAATCCACCAAATGTATAAGTATCCATTAGTGAATAATGTCAGTGAACAAACATTTTAGAATAAGTGTTTGTGTAAAGAGATGGTCTGTACGAAGTGCATCTTGAAGAGATATTCTTTCCAAAAATTCTTTCGTTCTTTTAAGAGAAATAAGGTATTATCATATTTTTGGTAACAATTGAAGTTAGCCAGACAATTAAGTGAGGCTCAATACGTTAACTATAGTAGTTGGCATATAAGTGTCGGTCTGAGATTATGAATGTGTTCGCCCCCAAACAAGAATGGAATCAAATCCTCGAAAGGAGCAATACAACTAAAAAGATTCCAAGGTAATCTATACTAAAGTTCACTAAGTTCGTATGAACTTATAAATGTCTATTTATGTTTCAAATGTTGCTGAGGGTGAGTCCTCCATGGGAGACCAAGCCAAGGATGTGCCATGGAAGTGACAAGTTAGGATATTATGCATATAGGGATTGTCTTAGGATTTTGTATATTGTAAGATTACATTTTTTCGTGTTTTTTTTAGTAAACTATGCGTTGTAAAGTTATGACAAGTGTAATGTTTTATTTATATTAAAATATTTTTCTTTGTTTCTTCATTAATTAGACTTTAAATAAAATAATAAGAAAATGTTTTAAGTCAAGAGTACAAGTTGTCTTCCTTTGAAAATTTTGCTCAGTACTTGGGTAGTAACAACCAAAATACGGACTCGGTGAATCAAGTCGGGTTGAGGGTGTTACATTTACAGTGACAGTGGCGTGTTTCTAGGGGCGAATGTAAAGCCTAGAGGTTTGGCACTTAATGCCCAAACGTGTTTTTGGTTGGATTAGCTTTTTTGAGCATTCAGGCGTGTTTCATGTCAACTGAAACACAAATAAAATTAATTAGTAATTTAAGTAAATTATAGTACAATAAAAAATAAAAATAAATATTTTAGGTTTTGATAAAGAAGAAAATAAAAACAACATAAATAAATGAAACTAAGGAAAACTAACTTATAAACTTAATCAAATCTAGACATGGGTGATTAGCTCATTTCAGTGGTCGTAATTAATTCCTATTTCAATTTTTTATTCAATCAACTAGTCATTACCCTAGTAGGACTCTCGATCTTCCACTAAACTAACAAGTTAGTAAGAATTACTTATCTCTCGACTTCATAGTCAAGAACGGTTTGGGGCTAAGGTGTTCACGAATAGGCCATACCAATTTTGAGTTAACTCCCACCTAAATGACTTCTTAGGATCGTCAATCCTAGAGTTTAATCTCTTCCTATCCCAAACAGGTCATCCACTAAGAAAACCAAAAATAAGAATTAATTAATCACACTTCCACTTGCTAATCCCCCATAAGATGATTAGTTCCTCTTGGATCTCATAAACATAAAGAAATTGATAAATAAAATGAACTTTAAAAACAATCAAGTAAAGATTTTAAGAAAAACCCTGAGATGTATTTGGATGAAGCTTGGAATCCACAATAGTTTGATCATGTTTACAATCACGTTCTCTGAAGAACACAAAAGAGAAAAGAACTAAAAATAAACCTAAGGCCTAAGGTGAAGGAAAACTACAAACTAAAGTTACAAAGAAAACTTAAAGTATTGAAATTTGTCCTAAAGCAAGTGTTTTAAAAGCCTATTTATAGAGTTAGGTTTTTCGTCATCCCTAACCCTAGGTCAGTTGACATTCTTGTGTTTAATTTCTATTGTGCGAACAAAAATGCCCCTGTCTCGTAAGTGCTTCCCGTAAAAAACCAATTTCATGATACCTTAGTCCATGCGTCGCGACATTGAAAGTAGTATGCATGGTTGAGGGTGTGTCACAACATCCTTTGGCTATTTTGTGACACCCAAGGTAGTATAGCAATTCCAAAATTCTGCTCCCTATGATGCAACATCGAACTCTCCGTGTTGCAACACGATGACCAACTTTGAGTTCTTATGCCTTTGAATGGTCTCCTACACCGTTTCTAGGTATGTTAGCTAGCCTTTAGGTCTCATTCGGCCCCCAAGGTCAATAAGAAGACTCAAAATGTACATTTTATTGAATGTAACTAAACTAAGAAAACGTAACTAAAACATGCTAAAATTCCTTGTATTCAAACTCTTCAAGAACGAAAACTAGTTTAATCTGCTACACCGAATTATAGTAGATCAAACTCCCTTACACTTAAGTACTTTCATGTCCTTGTTGGGACAGTTGGTACGCCCCGTGGTGCGTCGAAAAAATATTTTGGCGGTCCTTAGCCATGGATCCATGTACAAGGAATAAAACGAGTTGAAATAAGGTTGAAGATATACCTTCTTATCTAAAACAATTGATGAAAGGTTGTTATTGATACGATTACGATTCCAAGCCACAATGAAAATGTCTTGGCCTCTACGTAGTCCACCCAGTACTAAAACGAGCGAAAAAAACCTTCTTGGAACTTTTCTATAGAAAAACTCCTAAAAAGGTTGCTAGACCTTTTTCTTATTTTCTTTTAAAACACTCTTACCCTAATTTGGGATTTTTGGTATCCATATGTTGAAAACAGAATAATCCTATAGATAAAAAATGGAAAGCATTAAAAACTTTTTATTCTTTCCTAAAAGATTTATAACTATCATGTTTCAGTGTTTGACTGAAATCATAATTATAATAATTTATTATAATAATTTCAGTAAAAAAATAACATGTTAAAATTTTATATGAATCGAATTCATATATTACCTTTAACTATGTTCTCTATTTGTGTACAACAATCTTGTACATTTAATTTGTTTAATATTTAAATGTCAAATTCATTTAATTCACGTGACAACTAACCACAATACAAATTGTTTTTGGATTTTGTTCATTTTAAGCATAGGGTGTGTCCCTGTAGGTTCTTGTAATGTTAGTAGTAGTACTAGAACTTTTCTAATAATACAAGCAATGAGTGGCATCTAGTAATGCATTATTGCTACCTAAGTTACAAGAAGTCGTAATTCAACATAACCTTTCTGTGATAAACCTTTCATGCACTACATCATTTTGTCCTTTATATCTAGACTGGACTCAAGTTATAGAATAGTCATACTTGCATAATTCAATCTAATGTTTCTTGATATCTCGAGTAGACTACAATAAACAAATATGTATGATATGTCATAGCAACTTATTCGAGCATGACCATGCATTTCTAGTCTTACTCAATCAAGTGGCCTAAGATATTGCTCCCATATGTAGGAAGGACAAATCCTATATTGATCAACCATATCACACTACATAGATTATGGCATATCCAACATTATTCTTTTGAATACAACTTGTTATGGAAGACATTTGACTGTATCAAAATATATGACTCATGATGTTGGGATAATGATGATCTAAAGTCTGAGAATCATATACATAGTTATTACTATGAGTAATGTTGCGACTATTACATAAATAATCCAAGAAACATACTCAGAGTGGTTTAGTCCAATATGTTGTTCTCTAACACATACTCATGTATTTATTTTGGTATCCCTAAGTCAATGAGAATACTTTGTCATCAATCAACTGCACATTAGTCTCAACACTTTGTCACCAATCACCTACACATTAGTCTCAATGCATTATTGTTGTCCAATCCCACAACAATACTTGACTAAGGACCTGTTAAGAATAATCATATTTTTCTTAGGACTTTATTAAGTTTAGTTTATTTATATACACAGAAAAAAGAAACTAAAATAATAATAGAAATGCCTTATATTAATAAACAAGTTAAAACAAGTATGTAATTACAATCATATCATGATTGGTCTTTGGGCATATTATAATAGTGCTCAAGAAAAGCAATATAAAAATAGAAACATAAAAGATGATCCATGAACAAGTATAGTACAAAGATTGGTTTTGGAGTACATAACTAGGTATTTTCATGTTTACACATAATTCTGGCATGATATATACACAACTTATTAGTTTCAATGTCAAACACCTAAGTTCAATATATTACAAAGTACACAAGCATTAAGGTTTTCAAATATATGCATCCATCAATAAATCATACAGGTAATTTGATTATTCTAGCAAAATACAAACAATCGTAAATGGAATTACTTAATATGATGTCAATTCCTGAATAAGTCTACCTAGGTCACATAGAGCTTTTTAGTTTGTAACATTCTTAAGCTAGGACAAGTATGAAATTTAAGAACAAGAAGCATCAAAATAGTTTTAGGCACAAAAATAGTTTGGCTCATCGTATTGTTCCCTATTCTTCCCCCTTAATAACCCTTGCCTGTTGGGGTATTACCATCATGGGCTAGTATGTGCATGAAACATGTAGGAAATTGGAGATGTTTGTTTCGGCTGACGTGATGTGGAACCCCAGAAACAATAATAGGTTAGTTGATTTTATGTGTAAATTCATTTTAAATAATAACTGCTCTTGGGATTTTAACATGAATTATCCTAGAGAAATTCATGAAATTGTAATTTAGTATGCTATTAATGAAATTTAGGCCTTTATGGTCTTTTTTTGCTAAAAAAGAAATAACCCTTGCTCATTCACCGCCTTATGTCTCCTTCTCTCACCTTCCTTATTTCTCCACATAGGAAGTCACAACATAATATAGCAATTGTAGACAGATCACGAGTTTTTTGCATAAATGGTTGAGTATTTCTACTTTTGTAACTTTCTCACTTTTTGAGATTTTTACTACATCCTACTCGTAATGCTTTTCATTTACAGGTACTTTTCTACTCATTTTGATTTTATTTTTTTATTTTTTATTTTGTTGCACGTATTGGCTAACCTATAATCACTACATCACACTTTTCCTTCCTATTTCACTTTGTTTTTACAAAATTCACTGTGGTGTATCTACTTAACCCTCAATATAAATGGCCAAACGTCTATAGTCATGCACTTCAAGACCAAGGAAAGTTGGTAAATATAAATTAACGTTTTTAGCTTGGGTTTTGTATGAAGGTTAATCAAGAAGTATTTTCTGGCTCAAAATAAGTACTAAGGATGAATAAATAGGGTTAGCTTTTTAGCGCTAAGTGTATACCAAATAATGCCTTAGGTCACCCCTAAGTATCTCAATATTCACAAATTTAATCAATCAAATAATCACAAATTCAATGATTTATCATACATACTAGCATGCTCATTTCCCTGTATTCACTATATCATTTCGTATATTCAATTACTCAATGCCTATTTGCGTTGTAATATATAGAACTTAGTAGTCTAGTAATAACAAATTTAAAGTCATTTTATCATGCCAAATTTATAGAAAACACAATTAACCTATGTACATGCTCGTAACCAATAACTTGTATTTTTACAAGCTTAAGCACACATTTGACAATAAAAATTAAAAGAAGAATATAAAATTTAACAACAAATTTCCTATGTTACCCTCCACACTTTAGAGAGCATAATGTTCGTAATGTGAAGCCTTAATAAGATGAGGAAAGAAGTTACCCAATTGATCGTGTCATTACAATGGTCTAACGGTGGGTGCTTCCTTCCTTGTTCCTTGTGAGTTCAAATATGTTGTGCTTCTTTCCTGTGGAGTTCCTACACAAAAAAAACTTGAAATAGAAACAAATATATAAAATCTACTATTAGTCGTAGTATAAAACAATAACAATTATCCAAAATTAATTACAATCCCAAAAATACGAATTAATAGCTCAACCGTCATCTAGATAATCAAAATGGGGTGTTTACCCCTCTATATCAGTGCCTTCCCCTTTCTCGAGACTTAACCTCGAGACAAGCCTCCGCTTGAAAAATGTGCTTGCCGACCTAAGCTTCAGATTATGGGCCCCTTCTTTGTAGAATATTGTGGTTGAAAGGCAGCCTAATAGTCATCATCTTCCTTTTGATATCTTTGCTCGATAGCCTTTTTTTCCTCTTCTTCATCATTTTTGCTTTCTTCTTCCTCGAATGTTCTGAGTGTATCTAAGTTTGGTAGGTAGTTTCGTTCTTTGATATTGTTTTGTCGTGCAAACTCCTGGATAGCTGGTCTTGATTCTTGCATCAACTTTATCATCTAACTAGTTTCGAGGTTTTGCTCTTTCGTTCCTTCCAAGCTTGTGTTTGTTGTTTCTTTTTCAGAGATATGGGGACATACATCTTTTCTTCTCTCCTATTGTTCCATTTTGTGATCTGCTTCCAGTTAAGCTCTACATACTCTGTGTACATAGAATTGCCTATTATGCTTTTTGTTGGTCACATAGAAGTGCCATCACAAGACGGGACAGAAAATCCTGGCTTTCTGGCCACTAAAACAATGTTTCATATTTTAATGGATCCATTCCCTGATGCATATTGTTTTTTCTATAAAATTCCATATAACAAAATAGTTCAAAATGTATTGACATTAGAAACATTAAGAGCAGGAGTGATTCTAGTGCAAATAAACTGCATCCATGTTTTAGCTATAGGAAACATTATGACTTAATTAAAATTGGTCCATAGTCCAGTATCCGGCCGAAGGTTCCATTCACCTTGGTTTTCAATTAAATATTTTATGTTGCTTTCCATATCTATACATTCAAATGATGTTAAATTCACATTCTCTAAAAATTAGTTTCATAGAAAGGAGCATCATAAAATTTCATAGAAATGAGCAAATTTCCTTAAGCGATAATTATAATCCTTTTGCCGTATAATGTTGTTCTACACCAATCAGATAACCAAGACAAGCAAATATGGTAACAAAATAGGAGAAAATGCTTTTAGGTAAAAAGAGGGTCTTTTGGGTTTAAAAAAGTTGAGAATATTTTAGAGGACTAATAGGTTTGACTTAGTTTAGATGTTGGTTTAAGGTGTTTTTAGGTTATCAAGTGGAGATTTTTCAGATAAAAATAAGGTAAAATTAAGTTAAAATCGATAGGTTGCGTAATCTGGTTAGGTCAACCTTACAAGAAATTATAGTGGTGTCGTGACACCCTTAGTAAGTTGTCAATGTCGCGACATCGGGGTTTGATGTCTCAACACACCCTAAAATTTTTGAAACTTGGGTAAACTATCTTTTGTGTCGTGACACATAGGTGATATGTCGCGACATCAAAATGATTTTCTCAATTCCTTTGATTCTGAATGCGATTTCGCGACACATGAGTGTTGTGTTGCGACCTCGACTTTGTTTTCACCCAAACTTCCCATTTTCAGAGTGTCTTAGTTTTAATTTTAAAAAAATTTAATAAGAATTAAAATCTAAACTATCTATTAGTTAAAAATATAATAATATAAATAACGTTAAAATTCAATTAGGAATGTCAAGTCTTGCTGTTGGATTCATCTGTCACCTCAAATCAATGTGCCCATGGATACTCTTCCTTGTTTCGTTTCTATCACTGTTCATCCAACATCCATTGTTCCACTCTACTTTCCTTCACTTGTCCCATTCTTTGAACTTGCTTTTTCTACCTGCACTGATTACAAAAAAACACTTCCCCTAGCTTAGGGTAATCAGAGACTTTTATAAATATTCCAAAATATTGTCTCCCTAATTCTTTCCCATGTTTCTCATCTTGTTGGTGGCCACATTTAAATATTTTTGCCTCACCATTGATCCTCATATTTAACTCATTATTTTCTAAGTCAATGGTAGACCTTGATGTTGCTAAAAATGGCCTACCCAGCAGAATAGTTATTTCATGGTCTTGCTCGAAATCTAGAATTATAAAATTAGTTGGGATGATAAAGCTCCTCACTTTAACAATCACATCTTCAAGTACACCTTTCGGTTGTACTGAAGACCTGTCAACTAACTGTAGTACGATCTGGATGTTTTTATGCTCCCTTAACGCGAGTTTTTCATAAATAGATACGGGCATTAATTTAATACTGACTCCTAAATTGCATAGAGCCTTGCTAAAATATATATCCCCTATTTCTATAGGTATTGTAAAAATTTTCGGGTCTTTTAGTTTTAAGGGCATCTATTTGGATATAATTGCACTACATGAGGCACTTGTGTTAATTTGCTCTCTCATTTACATTTTCCTATGCCTAGACATAATTTCTTTTAAATACTTAGTGTATTTAGGAACTTGTTCAATTAAATCAATTAAAGGAAAGTTAACATTCAAAGCTTTAAATAAGTTTAGAAAACCTAAAAATTGTGCCTCATTGGAAACACAAAAATTTATATACTTTTTCATACCTAATTTTACTTAAAATCATGCATTTTCGATAGAATTTTTGTCATAAAATAATTCATTTTTATACAATAATTAAATTGTATTAAAAATTTGAACATGTTAATTTTTTGTCAATTTTACAATTATTTTTAGTGAATTTTGATTATTTTCGATAGATTCATACAAAGGGCGAAAATTGACACGGTAGACACTGTTAGAAGAACAAAACCGAGAAGCAATTCGACGAAACAAGCCAAAATAATTTCCAGCCTAATACGGTCCAAATATGTGTATTAATTCATAATATAATTAATTTTAATTTATTCCCAATTTAATTTGGGTTAAATAAATTAGTTTTAGTTAATTATGGAAAAAGGGCCCAGTTGAACCGCACTAGTTGAACCAAATTAAGCGAACCAAACCAGCTACCAATTGGGCAGCCCAGAACCGTTCAAATGCTGACCCAAACCAGCATTTTAGCTGATTAAATGAGCTGCAAAAAGGCCCTTGGAAGACTTTTAAATTGCATTCAAACCTTACCTTAAATTAAGGCTTTATGGATTTGCCCTAGGCTAATTTTAGCAAAGTTGAAAGTCTCAACTTTGCCATGTAGGATGGCCGGTCATGAAGGGGCTCTTTGGCTGTTGAAATTTGATATTTTTAGCAGCCATCATAAGCTATATAAACCCCCCTTTTCTGCCCATTCAAATCATCCCTCATTCTTGTTTCAGAAAAAAAATCATCCCTCTTCACATCTTTTCTCTCACAACTCTTCTCTCCTCTCTCACTTTTTTCTCTTATTTTCCCATTCAAAGCTCCCTTCTCTTGTGCTGATTTCTCCTCTTGGGAAAGGGGTCTTCTTTAGCCATTTTGGAGCAGCAATTGAGTGTTCATAGCAGCCTTGACCGGTGAGGACAACAAAGAAGGAAGAACAGAGCAACCTAGTCAAGCCACGAAAAACCACCAGATTTGATTCTTGTTCCTTATCTCTTTAATTTTTGTTGTTTTTATGATGACCATATCTATGAATATTTATGCTATTGGAATGGTTAATTTAATTAGCTTAGCTTGAATTTAATTTGTGTTAGGTTGACTGCATTCCGTCCTCTTGATTTCTTAAATTTATGTTTATGCTGTTATAGGCCTCAGTAAAATGTTTGATTAAGTAAAACCATGGTTGAGTTATTCTTGCATTACAATTGTAACATAACTAAAGAGTTAATTATTTAAATGGATTGAAATTGTAATTAATGGATACAATACTTAATCAGTGCATGTTTAATTCTTCTAAGGTAGCTGAAGATAAGATTAGCACTGTATTTGGCGATACATATGCCTTGCATAACTTGCAAGATTATTGTGATTAAAATGTTTCAAGGTAAGGATACTTTGTTACCTCACATAGTCCTTTATATGCTTATTAGGTTGAATTAATCGTTTGAATTGACATAGGAATATGCGAGAGATTGTTTAATCTAATTAGTATGTATGTGCAATAACATGTTTATCTTTATAAATCTGTTTTACCGGTCGAATTGACATAGGAATATGTACAAGAGATGAATGGATTTTTGATTTGTAAATATGTTCATAAGTTAGCAAATTACCGAGTTGCCATGATTTATTAGTAATAAGTATAAGCATAAGGTTAATGATTCTAAGGTAAGGAAATGTAACTAATCCAACACAATTATATCATCTTGATTAAAATCAGCTTTTAAAACCGTGCATTAGAACTTTATTTTATTTTATTTTACTTTGTTTTCTAGTTTTTAATCATTTCCCAAATCCAAATATTTTTCTTTCACCAAAGTCTTTAAACTTAATTTCATAAATAATTATTTTACAGTCCCTGTGGGTACGATAACTCGACATTTACTTGTCACTTTATTACTTGTTGCGATTGTGTACACTTGCACATTTTCGTCGTTCCAAGTTTTTGGCGCCATTGCCAGGGACTGTTTTAAAAGAAAGCCATTATTTGTTAATCATTTTTATATTTTGGTTTATTTATTTTCCTGTTTAAATCTTTACTTAGTTAATATTTCTGTGATTATTTCAGGTGTTTATGAGTATTGACCAGATTATCGACTTATTCCTTGTGGACCCTGAAATAGAACAAACCTTTCGACAGCGAAGAAGACAAGTGAACCAGAGAAAGACCGAAGAGATAAACTTTGAGAATATGAATCAAGGAAACAGATCAAACCTTGTTTAGGATCCTATCCTTATTGCTGATGATAGGGATAGAGCTTTACGACAATATGTCGTGCCAGTATTTAACGATCTTAATCTGGGTATTTGGAGACCCAAAATCGAGGCACAATAATTCGAGCTGAAGCCAATCATGTTCCAGATGCTTCAGACTGTGGGCCAATTCAGTGGGATGCCTATTGAAGATCTTCATCTTCACTTAAGACTATTTATGGAAGTGAGCGATTCTTTCAAGTTAGCCGGAGTACCTGAAGATGCATTACGACTGAAGCTATTCCCATATTCGCTAAGGGACAGAGCTCATGCCTGGTTGAACTCATTGCCACCAAACTCCATTTCTACATGGAAAGAGTTAGCCGAGAGATTCCTCATGAAGTATTTCTCGTCGAGCAAGAATGCCAAGTTGAGGAATGAGATCACTGCCTTCCAACAAATGGATGATGAGTCCCTGCATGAAACATGGTAAACGTACAAAGAGTTATTACGAAAGTACCCTCATCATGGAATCCCACATTGCATTCAACTTGAGACATTCTATAATGGTCTCAACGCTCACACGAGGATGGTAGTGGACGCCTCTACTAATGATGCTCTCCTTTCTAAGTATTATAATGAGGCTTACGAAATTATTGAGAGAATTGCCAACAATAATTATCAATGGCCAACCAATCGAGCAACGTCAAGAAGACGAGTCGCTAGAATACATGAAGTGGACGCTCTTACTTCACTCACATCTCAGGTATCTTCAATATCCTTAATGCTTAAGAATCTTACCACTAATGAGTCTAACAGTTTTGCAGCCCAACCACCTAATCAATTTGAGAATATAACCTGTGTGTATTGTGGGGAAGGACATTTGTTTGAAGAATGTCCATCAAACCCCAAATCTGTATATTACATGGGTAACCAAAATCAAAACCGAGGGAGGCAAGAACTACAATCCAACTTTTATAACTCATCGTGGCGTAATCACCTGAATTTTTCCTGGAGCACCCAACAGGCTGGAACCAGTAACATTTACGCCCAACCTAAACCAACTCAGCTGCCTAGTTTCCCCCAACAAGTTTAGAAACCAACCCAAGTGGAACCATCCAATAGCTTAGAGAATCTATTGAAGGCGTACATGGTGAAAAATGACGCCACTCTAAGGAATTTGGAGAATCAAGTGGGCCAGCTTGTTACTGAACTTAGGAACCGTCTACAAGTGCTCTACCTAGTGACACAGAGAATCCGAGAAATCTGGGGAAGGAACATTGTAAAGCGTTGACATTGAAGAGCGAAAAGACAGTATAGCCCAACACTGTCGAATTTGAAAAGGAGCGAGCTAACGCTCAAGATTCAGAAGAAGTTTAACCAAGTTTTGAAATTCTAGTTTCACTAGAACTAGAATCGGGAAAACCCGACAAAGTAACCTCAGGACCAACTAATTCTTATCAACTAACAATGTCGTTAGATGCAGAATTACTGCCAAAGATGAATCAACCAGAATCAGTCCCAGTAATGAAACCACCACCACCATACCCTCAAAGACTTCAGAAACAGAAGTAAGAGACTCAATTCAAGAAGTTTCTTGACGTACTCAAGCAACTTCACATCAATATCCCGTTGGTTGAAGCACTTGAGAAAATGCTGAACTACGTCAAGTTCATGAAAGATATCTTGTCTAAGAAACAAAGACTTGGAGAATTTGAGATAGTAGCTCTAATGAAGGAATGCAGTGCATATCTTCAAGATAAACTACCCCCAAAATTAAAGGATCCTAGATGTTTTACCATACCGTGCAACATTGGAGCAACATATTGTCGTAAGGCATTATGTGACTTAGGTGAAAGTATCAACTTGATCCTTATGTCAATATTTAGTAAGTTGGGGATAGGAGAAGTTAGACCAACTATAGTTACGTTTCAACTAGCAGATTAATCCTTAGCACATCCAAAAGGAAAGATTGAGGACGTATTGGTACGTGTAGATAAGTATATCTTTCCTGTTGACTTTGTAATTCTAGATTTTGAAGCAGACAAAGAAGTACCAATCATCCTAAGGTCGTTCCTAGCAACTGGAAGGACCCTTATTGATGTGCAGAAGGGTGAGCTCACTATGCGTGTTCAGGATGATTAGGTAACATTTAACGTCTTTAAGTCTATGAGATTTCTTGACGCAATGGATGATTGTTCTGCAATGTCTGATTTAGAGGATTTAATAGTGGAGAAGGAACTCAACTGTGTTGAGGACCCACTGGAAAGAATTTCGACATTGGATCCTCTAAATGATGAAGAGGAGGATGAATACTTAGCTTTGCTAAAAGCTAATAAAAGGGTATTTAATCCACAATCCCATTTTGAATCTTTAGAGTTAGAAAAGAGGGACTATTCCCAACCAAAAGCGTCGATCAAAGAGCCACCTAAATTATAACTTAAGGTAACCTTCTCATTTAGAATACGTTTATTTAGGTAACATTTCTACTCTGCCTATGATTGTTTCAACAGAATTGACCACTAAGCAAGAAAAGAAACTTATCTTAATTCTGAAACAATTCAAAAAGGCCATCGGATGGACCATAGCCGATATTCGCGGTATTAGCCCATCTGTATGCATGCCCATCATGAAGGACATAGTAAAAAAAGAGATCGTTAAGAGGTTAGATACGGGTATCATCTATCCCATCTCAGACAGTTCATGGGTAAGCCCGGTCTACTGCGTGCCAAAAAAAGAGGTATCACAATCGTAGAGAATAAGAACAACGAGTTGATATCGACTAGAACGGTTACAGGATGGAGAATCTGTATCGATTATCAGAAGCTGAACAAGGTGACTATGAAAGATCACTTTCCTTTGTCGTTCTTGGACCAGATGATGGATAGACTCGAAGGACGAGATTACTACTATTTTCTTGATGGATACTCAGGGTATAATCAGATTACAGTAGCACCGAAAGATCAACACAAAACGACATTCACCTGCCCGTACGTACTTTTGCATTTAGACACACGCCATTTGGTTTATGTAATGCACCTGCTACATTTCAAATATGTATGATGTCTATTTTTACTGACATGGTTGAGAAATATTTGGAAGTTTTTATGGATGATTTTTCAGTATTTGGAGATACTTATGATGATTGCTTAGCCAATCTAACTAAGGTACTAAGGCAATGCGAAGAAACGAATCTCGTACTCAACTGGGAAAAATGTCATTTTATGGTAAGAGAATGAGTTGTTTTAGGCATCGGATAACGAGACATGGGATCAAGGTAGACAAAGCAAAGGTAGAGGTTATTGAGAGACTCCCACCTCCAACATCTATAAAGGGTGTTAGGAGCTTTTTGGGTCACGCCAATTTTTATCGAAGATTTATCAAGGACTTCTCCAAAGTGGCTAAACCCATATGCAAATTATTGGAGAAGGACTCTATATTCAAGTTTGATGAGGAATGCTTAAAAGCCTTCAATGATTTGAAGATTCGATTAGTCACGGCACCCATAATCGTCACACCAAACTGGGATTTTCCATTCAAATTGATGTGTGACGCAAGTGACTTCGTAATTGGAGTTGTCTTGGGCCAACGAAGGAACAAATTTTTTCATCCCATCTACTACGCAAGTTGAACCCTAACAGGAGCTCAACTAAATTATACGGTAACAGAAAAAGAGTTACTTGCTATTGTGTTTGCTTTCGACAACTTTCGATCTTATTTGGTAGGTACCAAAGTAACTGTCTATACAGACCACTCGACAATTAAGTATTTACTTGCGAAGAAAAACACTAAGCAGAGGCTGATCCGATGGGTACTTCTACTTTAAGAGTTCGATCTAAAAATTCAAGATCGAAAGGGAGTTAAAAATCAAGTAGCAGATCACTTGTCCAGATTGGAGAGACAAGAAGGGAATTCTCCTCTTATACCAATTCAGGAGACATTTCCAGGAAAACATATCCTGAAGGTAAATCATGTCCATAATACCCCTTGGTTTGTTGATATTGCTAACTATTTAGCTTGTGGTTTGATGCCAACTGATAAGACACGTCAACAAAGGAAAAAAATTTTCACGATGTGAAGTACTATTTTTGGGAAAAGCCATATGTGTTTAAAAAGTGTGCAGATCAGATGATCAGGAGATGCGTGGAAAAAGATGAAATACCAAAAATTTTATACCACTGTCACTCAGCTCCAAGCGGGGGACACTTCGGAGGTACACGTAAAACAGCCAAAGTATTGCAAGCCAGATTCTTTTGGCCAACACTATTCAAGGATGCATATGCTTACGTGAAGAGCTGTGATCGATGTCAAAGGGTTGGATATGTCACCAACAGAAATGAGATGCCTCGAACAAAAATCATTGAGGTAGAGTTGTTCGATGTATGGGGTATTGACTTTCTTGGTCCTTTTCCTCCGTCTTGCGGTCACAAGTACATACTAGTAGCAGTAGACTATGTGTCTAAGTGGGTCGAGGCTAAGGCATATCTGACAAACGATGCTAAGATTGTGATGAAGTTTGTGTAGAAGCATGTGTTCACAAGGTTTGGAACCCCAAGAGCTATCATCAGTGATGAAGGATCCCACTTTGTGTACAAGTGGTTAAAATGATTATTAGACAAGCACGGAGTGAAACACAAGGTTGCAACAGCTTACCATCCGCAGAAAAATGGGCAAGTTGAACTGGCAAATAAGGTGATCAAAGGCATACTTGAGAAGGTAGTCCACCTGAACCGACGAGATTGGTCCACAAGATTAGATGATGCTTTATGGGCTTACAGAACAGCATACAAGACATCGTTAGGGATGTCACCCTATAGGTTGGTCTTTGGGAAAGCCTGCCATCTACCTCTAGAGTTAGAGCACAAAGCTTACTGGGCTCTTCGACGACTCAACCTGGATCTTAAGCTTGCTACAGAGAAATAGATGCTCCAACTCAACGAGCTAGAGGAATTCCGAATGTTCTCATACGAAATACCAAATTAGTCAAAGAAAGACTTAAGAAAAGGCATGAAAAGCACAATCGAGTTAGAGAATTTGAAGCAAGTTAGCAATTCTTGTTATTTAATTCCAGATTGAAGTTCTTCCTAGGTAAATTAAAATCACGTTGGTCTAGTCCATTTATGATTCATCACGTCTATCCATATGGAGTTGTTGAGCTCCATGGTAAATGAGGTAATTTCCAAGTCAATGCTCAGCGTTTGAAACATTACTACGGAGAAACCTGAACGGGATCAAATCTTGTTCAGTTTATCAGATATTTAATTTTTTTTGTTTTTAATAAATTATTTAAGGTATATTTTCGGGTTTATTATGTTTAAATAAATTCTGTCTAGGAGATTGAAACTTAAGCGAGACCACTTGTGACCCCTCCAATCTTCCTAGGAATTAATTTTTACATAATTTTCCGAAAATTATTCCTTGAATTACAAAATAAATTTTTAATTTTTCAAATAAAAGGGTCAAATTGTGATCCAAGTTTTTAATTACAACTCAATTTCAAATTATCATTAAGTCTAGGGACTTAATTGAATTATTTTTAAAATTTGGTTGCTAATTTCGTAAATAATATAAATTAGGTGCCTCTTTTTTTAAATATTTCTAAAAGGCATCTAAAATAAATATTTTTATTTTTAATATATATTTATATAAATATGATAAACTTTAATATATAATTATATCTATTATAATTTATATATTAATTTTTATCAACTTAGCATAGAATTAGGATTAGTTTAATTTTAATCATATTTTATTCTTGTTTTAATAATTTAATAGAAATTGATAATTTCATTATTAATTGTTTTAACTTTGAGTAGGACTAGAATTAGAATATTTAAATTATTAAATTTCACTAAGAATTCTACTCTAATTCCTACTTTTCCCACTATAAAATCCACCCTTACTTCCCCCCATTCATTCATCACTGAAAACCCCAAAGCACCAAATCCCTTAAGTACTGCAAGCCTCAATCACACATTGCTTGGCTAGCAACCTCAGCACGCCACACGCCCCAGCCCCAGTAGTCGCCCAGGCCGTGTCCTGCTCCTGTGCGCCACACCTGCGCACGTCCCAGCCCATCAGGCCTGTTTGCCTAAGGAAGTGTGGATGAGGAACTAGTTCATGAATTCTATGTGAATTTAACCTCAAGCGAATTGACCGAAGTACCAGTTCATGGAATCAAGGTACCAATAAGTTCAAATGTTATTAATGAGTTCTTTGATTTACCTGATTTCGAAAACGATGGATATTCTTCTTTTTTGAGCAACATTAAGCCTGAACATTTGCAAGAAATTCTCGAGGAACTCACAGTTCCAGGTTCTAAGTGGACTGTGTTAAAGCAAGGAATCCACATGTGTCGAAAAGAATATTTGACACCACTTGCAAAGGTATGGTTCTATTTCATCTGTTTTAGCGTTATGCCTATTTCGCATGGGACTACAATCTCATTAGAGCGAATGGTCCTATTATACTCAGTTCTAACTGGAAAGACCATTGATGTGGGCAAAATCATCCTAAGAGAAATGCAAAATTGTGCCGTTAGACGTTCTAGCCCAGCCTATTTCCCCTTTATGATAACAATTATGTACTTAAAAGCAAAAATTCTTACGAACATAAAGAAGGCAGGGTATAGTCAGGGCATAATCATCGATTGGCAGCTTTACCGAGTAGCTAGAGATTCTGTTCTACAGCAACGAGTTGAAAAAAGTTAGGATCCCGAAGAAGTAAAAGATGACCCCATAGAGATCCCGCCAGAGCAATCAACTGAAGTCCTTAATGAGGTAAACCAATAGAACTAGAAGCTAAACCTGATATCGAAACCTCAATGTTTAGAGCTCCACCGCCTAGCTTAGATCTTCATGATGAGCTGTCAAAGCTGATGGACTTAATGCAACACATGCAATGGCAATAACAAGCCTACTGGAGATACTCAAAAATAAGGGATGACTAGATGAGGAGTGCCCTTAGGAAAATTTAAAATGACCCATTTATTTTTGTGCCTAAGTTTTCAGATTTCATATTTGAACCATGGAGTTCATTGTCGAAGAGGGAGCAAAGTGATTCATGCAAAGGCAATAATGATGAAGCAAAAGATGAGTCGAATACAGAAGGATCGACAAAAAAATAAAAAGGGGAGGACCTCAACTCTATTTTATTTTTATTCTTAAGTTATTTTAGGATTAGGTTAAGAAGGAATTTTTATTTTTGCACAATAAAACAAAAGATAGGAATCATGAATAAAATCTGAACAAGTCACAAAGGCTAAAGTGTGGCAATAAGTATATACATGTCTAGGATTGGATTTTGAGAGAGCTTGGTACTTAAGTAGTCAATTTGACTCACCTCCTCTTTTCTAAAATCCTACCTGGTGTATAGTATCTATTCACAATGAGAACACTGTTCATTTTAATGTGGGGGACCTAAAATTTGAATTAATTCCACTCAGAATAAAATTTTCTTTTAATTATGATTAGGATATATTTTGTTCAATAATTTGAAATTTTGTTAAGTATGCTAAACTTCAATATTAATAAAGTTCTACTATTTCAATAAGTTATTATGTTAGCTTAATAATGATATGAATGTATTTTTAATAAAGCATGCAAATTTGTACCATAAAATTCTTTTTCCTACGAAAAAATTAGGCATGCATGAAAGTTTAAGTCTTTAGAATGGACTTAGTAATTTCTTGAGGCGAAATCCTAGGAAGCATGGAATATTGAAAATGACTTTGGCAATTATTGTTTGGACCATTTGAGCATTTCAAGCCGACCATGATAAAATTACCCTTTGAAACCCAACTTTGAGACTATATGGCCTAGTTTTATTTGGACCTTTGAGCCATCACTTTTCTCTTCATTTTCTTTAAAATTGTCTCAAACACTAGACTCAGTACTATTTAGAACATCGTTTGAAAATAAGTTTGGGGGAATTGAAAAGAAGTACCAATTGCTCAAAAATTGTAGTACATGAAGCAGGTGCTCGAATTTGAATTTAAAAGAAAAACATGTACTCGAAAGAAAATAGATGTACAAAAGAGCATCTGAAAGTAAAATAAGTTGGTGTATTGAAGGTAAAAATTCTAAAGGTTCGATTTTACGCTGAGTCTAAGGTTTTTAAGCTAAAATTTATCTATCTTTTACCTACCCATAGCCTAGCCACATTACAACTTTAATAAAGACCTATTGATTCAAGTTTCTATGCTACCTACACTAGTGGAGAGAAATTGTTAATATCAACATATGAAGACATAAGTTAAACTTAATGATTGCAGCTTAGTCTTAAATAAAGGAATAAAAAAATCAAATTGGTAAGGGTTAACATGTCTTTGTTAAAGAGGCATTTAGTCTAATTTTGTTATTATAATAGTTGCTAGATGTAATTTGAACTATATGCATACTTAAGTAGCATAAGTATCAAATTTCTTATTTTTGAGCTTAAGTATATTAAATTCATAAATTTGAGAACAAAGTTGTTCTGAAGGAATTCTTCAAAAGTGTTTCTAATAAATTCCTTCTAAAATTTGTGCATTACTCGGGATGAGCAATGATTTAAGTTTGGGGGTGTGGAAACACAAAGATTTATATATTTTTTCATAGCTAATTTTACTTAAAATCATGCATTTTAGATAGAATTTTTGTCATAAAATAATTAATTTTTATAAAATAATTAAATTGTATTAAAAATTTGAACATGTTCATTTTTAGTCAATTTTACAATTATTTTTAGTGAATTTTGATTATTTTTGACAGATTCGTACAAAGGGTGAAAATTGACCCGACACACACCGTTAGAAGAACAAAACTGAGAAGCAATTCAAAGTAACAAGGTAAAATAATTTCCAGCCTAAGACAATCTAAATATGTGTATTAATTCATAATATAAATTATTTTAATTTATTCTCAATTTAATTTTGGCAAAATAAATTAATTTTAATTAATTATGGAAAAATGGTCCAGTTGAACCGCACCAGTTGAACCAAATTGAGCGAACCGAACCAGCCACCAATTGGGTAGCCTAGAACCGTTCAAATGCTGACCCAGATCAGAATTTTAGCTGATTAAATGAGCTGCAGAAAGGCCCTTGAAAGACTTCCAAATTGCATTCAAACCTCACCTTAAATTAAGGCTTTACGGATTTGCCCCAGGCTAATTTTAGCAAAGTTGAAAGTCTCAACCTTGCCATGTAGGATGGCCAGCCATGAGGTGGCTCTTTGGCTACTGAAATTTGTTATTTTTAGCAACCATCCTCAGCTATATAAACCCCCTTTTCTACCCATTCAAATCATCCCTCATTCACATCACTTCTCTCACAAATCTTCTCTCCTCTCTCACTTTTTTCTCTCATTTTTCCATTCAAAGTTCCTTGCTCTTTTGCCGATTTCTCCTCTTGGGAAAGGGGTCTTCTTAAGCCATTTTGGAGCAGCAATTGAGTGTTCATAGCAGCCTTGACCGGCGAGGATAACAAAGAAGGAAGAATAGAGCAACCTAGTCAAGCCACGGAAAACCACAAGATTTGATTCTTGTCCCTTATCTCTTTAATTTTTGTTGTTTTTATGATGAACATATCTATGAATATTTATGCTATTGGAATGGTTAATTTAATAAGCTTAGTTTGAATTTAATTCGTGTTGGGTTGATTGCATTCCGTCCTCTTGATTTCTTAAATTTATGTTTATGCTGTTATAGGCCTCAGTAAAATGTTTGATTAAGTAAAACCATGATTGAGTTATTCTTGCATTACAATTGTAAGATAACTAAAGAATTAATTATTTAAACGCATTGAAATTGTAATTAATGGACACAGTACTTAATCTGTGCACGTTTAATTCTTCTAAGGAAGCTGAAGATTAGATTAGCATTGTATTTGGCGATACATATGCCTTGCATAACTTGCAAGATTATTGTGATTAAACCGTTTCAAGGTAAGGATACTTTGTTACCTCACATAGTCTTTTATATGCTTATTAGGTTGAATTAATCATTTGAATTGACATAGGAATATGTGACAGATTGTTTAATCTAATAAGTATGTATGTGCAATAACATGTTTATCTTTATAAATATGTTTTATCGGTAGAATTGACATAGGAATATGTACAAGAAATGAATGGATTTTTTATTTGTAAATATGTTCATAAGTTAGAAAATTACCGAGTTGCCGTGATTTATTAGTAATAAGTATAAGCATAAATTTAATGGTTCTAAGGTAAGGAAATGTAATTAATCCAACACAATTATATCATCTTGATTAAAATCAGCCTTTGAAATCGTGCATTAGAACTTTATTTTATTTTATTTTATTTTACTTTATTTTCTAGTTTTTAATCATTTCCCAAATCCAAATATTTTTCTTTCACCAAAGTGTTTAAACTTACTTTCATAAATAATTCTTTTACAGTCCCTGTGGGTAGGATAACTTGACATTTACTTGTCACTTTATTACTTGTTGCGATTGTGTACACTTGCACATTTTCGTCGTTCCACTCATCCCGTCTTTATTTTTCTTCTAATCGTGAAGGGGATAGTTCTCTTGTCATTGTAGGTTCTTTGATTGGATCGTCCTCTGACTCAGCTTCCTCTTTTGGTTCTAGTTCAATCTCAGTTTCTTAGGGATTTTCTTAAATATCCTCAGAATCCTCTTTATTCTCCCCGTGAGTTGGTTTTTCTAGGCTACTCAGTACTTTGCCCGAACGGAGTGCAATTGGTTTCACATGCTCCATCCCTTCTCTTCAAGGATTATGTTCTTTGTTGCTTGGTATTCCGGTGCCAATTTTTCTTTTGATATATCCTATCATGCTTATCAATTGACTCATTTGATCTTCCAGCTTAGTCAATGTTTTCGTAGTGCTAGTGCACTCAGACTACACCTGTTTTACTTCAATTCTCATTGACTACATCTCCACCTTGATCTGATCCAAGCGTTGACCACATACAGTATGGTTATTTGGGTTGGCCCTTTCCTGAGGCTTCTGCAAATAAGGAGGTTGATAATTAATATTTTTTAATTGGTTGTGCATTGTTACCTCTTTGATTTCTATCCTATCTCAGGTTTGGGTGATCTTTCCAATAGGGATTATAAGTGTTTGAATAAGGGTTTCCACCCTTATTCCCGATGTAGTTGACATCCTCAGTTGGGTTATTAATGTAAAGGAAGAGAGGTTTGTCTCCTCCATATATAGATGATGCACTAGATGAGAAATCTACGCGATTGAGTCTATCCTTAAATTGTCGGTATCTATCATCCTCTTGGACAGCTTTTATCGTAGATGGTTTCTAGCCATATGTATATCATTTGGTTGGCCACTAGCAGGAATTCATCGCCATGTTTTCTATCAACTCATACACATCTTCGTATGTTTTGTTTATTCAGGCTCCTCTTGCGGCTTCATTTGGTCCTGGACGTGCATGCATATCCAATCCATTGTACAACATTTGTAGCCTCAACCACTCGGGTAATCCATGATATGGGCATCTTTGTATTTGCATTTTGAAATGCTCCCAAGCTTTGTGAAAGCTCTTTCCTGCTAATTGTTTGAACGTTGAGATCTCTCTCCTCAGTTAGACTGTCTTGCTAATAGGGAACTTTTGTACAAATTTTCCTACAATTTCATCCTATGTCATGATGGATCCTGGTGCCTGTAAATCTAACCAAGAAAAGGCATTATCAATTAAAGCGAAGGGGAATAGTCGAAGACAAATAGCATCATCGGTGACCCCGTTGTATTTAAATGTATCACGAAGTTGAAGGAACCATTTTAATGTCAACCTAAACACAAATAGAAGTAATTAGTAATTTAAATAAATTATAGTATAACAAAACATAAAAGGAAATAGTTTGGTCTTTAGTAAGGAAGAAAATAAAAAAAACATAAATAAAAGAGACTTGGAAAAGCTAATTGATAAACTTAATCAGATCTAGACATGGGTGATTAGCTTCTTTCGGTAAACATAACTAATTCCTATTTTGGGTTTCTATTCAATCAACTAGTCATTACCCTAGAAGGATCTCTCAATCTTCCAACTAAACTAATGATTCGAAAAGATCTTTCGACCTCAAAGTCTAGACCGGTTGGGGCTTAAGTTATTCACGGGTAGGTCATACCAATTTTGATTTAATTCCCACCTAAATGACTTCCTAGGGTCATCAAGCATAGGGTTTAATCTCTTCCTCTCCCAAGCAACTGATCTGCTAAGAAAACCCTACATAACAATTAATTAATTACACCTCCACTTGTTAATCCCCTATATGAGGATTTGTCCCTCATGAACGTCATAAACAAAAGGAACTTGATAAATAAAATGAACATTAAAAACAATTCAATTAAAAAGTTTAAGAAAAATCCTGAGATGTATTTCAGTGAAGCACGGAATCCATGTAACACCCTAACCCGTATCCATCACCGAAATAGGGTTACAGAGTATTACCAAACTTATAGATTAGACAGACAAAAATTTTCAAAATTTTCATAACATATAGCCAATCATAATCATGTATATTGTCCTTAATACGAGCCCTCGAGGCCTAAATACACCTTAGAAACAACTCAGGACTAAATTGGAAATTAAGAGAATTTTTCAGAAACTTATAGAATTTTCAAAACTGCAGGGGTCACACGGCCATGTGGTCAGGCCGTGTGAGTCACACGGCTAAGAGACACTCCCGTGTCTTAGGCCGTGTGGGCATTCGAAATAGGGACATACGGTTGTGTCCCAACCTATGTCCATGCCCATGTAACTCACTGACTTGTACCACACGGTCAAGCCACACACCTATGTGCTAAGCCGTGTAAGCATACTAACTAGTGCTTTTAAAAGATACAGGGGACACATAGCTGAGACACATGCCCATGTCTCTGCACGTGTGGACAAAAATAGGCTATTTTCCAAGCCACATTTCTCACCCAAAAATGGCATCAATCTACTCCCATAAATGCGCATATATGCTAGATATAATCAAGCATCCCAAAGAAAAAAAAGGAAATTTTAAACATGTACTATAATCACATACAACCAATATGCCTTTAGGCACCTCAAATGACAATTTAAAAACATCTCAACCATGTATCCAAACTTACCTAACTGACCAAATACATATATGCATAATTGTATCAAAACCTATCATGTAGATCATTAATCAAAACATACCATTTATGTACTTAATCTCTAGCATCAATTGGTCATATAAGTCACTTGTAACTTGTGCACTAAAACACCAATACAAACCATTCAAAAACTAGCATCATTATACATATGTGCTTTCCACAACAAGCACTAAATCACTCCAAATTATAATACATATTCATATGCATATTCAACTACCATTTAATTTTCATCCATCAAACATAAATCAATTCGCATGTTACACATACCAAACCACACATCAAACATGATAAGGCCATTTATATATACATAGCAAAATATAAAAAAACACAAGCCAATTCAAATGGCTAAAAACTTAACAAAACATGTAGGCTATCGTTAGCCAAAATAACCTATACATGCCATTATAACCAAAATTAGATAACCAAATACACCAAAAGAGGTGATGGATAGTGTGATATAACTTTAACAAGCTTCCAACCCAAACGAGCTTTTAGACCACTATAAAACACGGAAAATAACACAGAGTAAGCATTTAAGCTTAGTAAGTTAGTATAACATAGAATTTAACTTACCATTTAACCACAATTTACGTAAATAAACCAAAGCATATCTAAACTCAATTTGTCCAAAAGCCTAACACATATTCATCAACCAAGCTAGCCATGTAATTCATATAAAAACTAAGCTAGCCATGTAACATATATCCTATGTATCCATATATCATATATAAACAATTTCCATATAATTCATGTAAATATCTATACTAATTTGTATCGAACTCATATAAACTCGTAACAAAATTGTGCCCATTGAACCATTTAGAATATCATTGGATATGCAGGTAGTACACACGAGGTGTACTGAACTGTAATTTGTCAAATTCCTGTACATGTATACTCATACGAGCTATAAATGGTAAGCTCATAAGAGCTGAATAAATGGAACGCTAATGAGATCTCATTTGTATCCTACAAATTCCTAAGGTTCAAACGGGGCTCGGTAACTGTCGTACAACTTCGGATATGAGATCGATACTCAAATATGATGACAATGCAAATAACATACATCTAATTCAATCAAAGCATATAATTACACAATTTAATTACATAAGCTTTCCTTAACGATTTTATGTAGATACAAAGGCGACTAATGAATTTAACTCAATTCAATATAATTTAATTTAGTCCAATACACATATTGGCAAAATTACCATTTTACCCCTATAATTTTAATTATTTGCAATTTAGTCCTTATCTCATAAAAATGGAAATTTGTACAATTTCATTACAACCCATCATAGCCAAAGTATATACATGCTTATAACAGCCCACATTTTTCACAAATTCACAAATTCACAATTTTACCACATAATTTATCACATTTTTCAATTTAATCTTTAATTGATAATTTCATCAAGAATTCCTTTACAAAAGTAGTTTATCTAACAACAACCATTCATTTTCCACCGTTAAACTTTAAAACCCTAACATGTTCATCAATGGCAAAACTCAAATACTTTAACAATTTCACAAATTAGTCCCCGGGCTAGCTAGATTAAGCTATAATGATCCCGGAAACATAGAAATCATTAAAAACGGGATGAAAATCGTACCTAATTGGACAATGGAAGCTTGGCTGAATGTTGCTCAACAAAAATGGCTTTGTTTCCTCTTCAAAATCAGTTGAAGAAGGAAGAAAAAATGATACTTGGCTTTTATTTTACTTAATTTTGTCTTTATTTACTTAATTACCTATTTAACCTTTTAAAACATTAAAAATCACACTTATACCAAGCCATGTAAATCCACTATCACTATTGTTGGGTCAATTACCATACAAGGACCTCCACATTCCATAGCTATTAGACACCTTTAGCTATTAGAACACAACTTTAGCACTTTACGCGATTTAGTTCTTTCTATCAAATTGAACATATAAACGGTAAATTTTCTTAACGAAATTTTTATACAATAATACTATCATGCTATAGATCATAAGATAATAATAAAATAAATTTTTCAATCTCAGATTTTTGGTCTCAAAACCACTGTTCTAATTTCACTAAAAACGAGTTATTATAACTCTCCCCCCAAAAAGGGATTTTTGTCCCCAAAAATCTTACCAAAAAAGAGGTTCGGATATTGCTTTCTCATAGCTTCCTCGGGTTCCTAGGTGGCTTCCTCTATTCCGTGTCATTACCAGAGAACTTTTACTAAAGCTATGTTTTTATTTCTCAGCTCTTTCACCTCTCGTGCTAGAATTCATATCGGTTCTTCATTGTATGTCATATCAGACTGAATCTCGACATCTGTCAGGGAGATAACATGTGAAGGATCAGATCGATATTGGTGTAACATAAACACGTGAAAGACATTATGAATTCTCTCAAGTTCTGATGGTAAGTTTAATCAATACGCAACTGGTCTGATTCTTTCAGTAATCTCATACGGTCTGATAAATAAGAGAGTCAACTTTCCTTTGCGACAAAACTAAAGAATTTTCTTCCGGGGTGAAACTTTCAAAAAAACTTTGTCGCTGACTTGGAACTCTATATCTTTGTGTTTAAAATCTGTATACAATTTCTAACGATCTAAAGCTGCTTTCAAACTATCTCGGATCACTTTAACTTTTTCCTTAGTCTCGTGAATCAAATCAACCCCGTGTATCTTTTTCTCATTGAGCTCAGTCCAGTATAATAGAGCTCTGCATTTACGACCATATAGAGCCTCATACAGTGCCATCTTTATGCTCGTCTAAAAATTATTATACACGAATTCGACCAACAGTAAATATTTCTCTTAGCTGCCTTCGAACTCCAAAACACAGCAACAAAGCATATCTTCAAGAATCTGAATCACTCTCTCGGACTAGCCATCGATCTAAGGGTGAAATGCAGTGCTAAAATTCAAGCGCATACCCAGAGCTTCCTGTTACTTTCTCCAGAATCGTGATGTTAACCTCGGATCTCTATCCAAAATAATAGATACTTACACCCCATGTACTCTAACAATTTCAGAAACATATAACTTAGCTAATCTGTCAAGTGAGAAATCTGTACGTACCAAAATAAAATGTCCAGATTTCGTCAGACAATCAACAATAACCCAGATAGCATCTTTTTTTCAGAGATAAGGGTAACCCTGATACGAAATCCATAGTATCATCACTGGCTGTAACAATCCTGAAGGTACCAGATGTTCAGCTTTAACTTGCTAACATATCAAACATTTGGATACAAAGTCAAAATCTCACGTTTCATTCCCGGCCACCAGTACATCTGTCTTAAATCAATGTACATTTTATTCTCGGCCACCATGAGTTTCATATAAGATTTTTTGTATAAGTTTTGGATTCTTCGGTACACAAACTCTATCTCTGAATAACAAAAAATCATAGGGCCCTATCAAAAAATTTGAGTCAGATGTCGACTCACACTGTACTTGTTTAGCTCGCAACACATTATCACATTTCTTAGCTTCGCAAATCTGATGTAGAAACATCGGTTTAGCTTTTAACTCAACTAAGATCGCACCATCATCAGATAATGTAAATCATGTATTCATTGCTCGCAAAGCAAACAAAGACTTTCTACTCAGAGTATTCGCAACTACGTTTGCTTTTCTCGGATGATAATCAATAACTAACTCATAATCTTTAATAGTTCATGCCATCTACGGTGTCTCAGATTCAGATCTTTCTATGACATCAAATACTTTAAACTCTTGTGATCGGTAAATATATGACATTTTTCACCGAACAAATGATGTCGCCAAATTTTCAATGCAAACACAATAGCTGCCAACTCTAAATCATGTGTCAGATAATTTTTCTCGTGTGGCTTTAACTGTCTAGAGGCATAAGCTATTACTTTTCCTTCCTGCATCAAAACACAGCATAAAACGTTTAATGACTTATCACTGAAAATCACAAATTCTTTACCTGATTCAGCCTGAACTAGAACTGGTGCTTTGGTCAACAATACTTTCAATTGGTTAAAACTTTGCTGACATTTATCATTCCATTCAAACTTCACATCTTTCTGTAATATTCGCGTCATCGGTATAGTTATCATCGTAAACCCTTTTACAGATCTCCGGTAATAACCAGTTAATCTCAGAAAACTTCTAACTTCAAATACGTTTCTCAGTGGTTTCTAGTCAACAACTGCAGAAATCTTACTCAGATCAACTCTGATGCCTTCAACTGATACTATATGTCCCAGAAAACTGACTCCTCGAAGCCAGAACTCTCATTTGCTAAATTTAATAAACAGTTGTCTATCTCACAGAGTTTACAGAACAATTCTCAAATGCTCGGCATGTTCAATCTCTTCTCAGGAAGATATTAGAATATCATCAATAAATACCACAACAAATCTGTCTAAATACTATCTGAAGATTCTGTTCATCAAATTCATAAATACTGCAGGTGCATTAGTTAAACCAAACGGCATCACAAGAAATTCATAATGTCCATACCTGGTTCTAAATGCAGTTTTCGGCACATCCAAATCTTTCACTTGTAGTTGATAATAGCCAGAATGAAGATCAATCTTCGAGAACACTGTGGCACCTTTCAACTGATCAAATAAATCATCAGTGCGAGGTAGTGGATATTTGTTCTTGATTGTAACTTTGTTGAGTTGATGGTAGTCAATGCATAATCTCATTGATCCGTCCTTTTTCTTAACAAACAGAACCGGTGCACCCCAAGGTGAAAAACTAGGTCGAGCAAAACCCCTATCAATCAACTCTTGCAACTGTGCTATCAACTCTTTTAACTCTGTAGGAGCCATTCTGTATGGTGCTATCGATATCGGTGATGTTCCTGGTACAAGTTCTATAGCAAATTCAACCGTTCTGACCGGTACTAATCCAGGTAACCCCTCTAGAAACGCATAAGAATACTTGCAGACCACTAGCACTGATTCAAGCTTCGACTCAGACACTTTAGTATCCAATACTATGCAAGGTAAGCATTGCAACCTTTTCTTACATATTTATGCGCTAACATAGTTGATATCACAATAGGCAACCCACTCAGATTATATGATTCAACACGAAGCGTCTCACCATTTTGACATTTTAATACGATAAGCTTTCGTCTACAGTTTACAAAAACATCATGTAGAGTTAGCCAATCCATACCTAGAATCACATCAAATTCATCAAATGATAATAACATTAAATCAGCAGAAAAATTGTAACCCCAAGTCACCAATGAATAGTTCTTGCAAACTTTATCAACTAGCACATACTGACCTAGGGGGTTCGATACTATAACCACGAATTCAGTGAACTCAACAGATAAACTCTTACTAGACACTAAACTCGTACAAACATATGAATGGGTCAATCCAGGATCAATCAAACCAGTTACATCAGTATCATAAAGAGAGAAAGTACCAGTAATAAATCTGGTGTAGAAACATCTTCGCGTGGGCGAATAGTATAAGCCCTAGCTTGTGCTTGTGCCTCGAATATCACAGTAGAGTCTTTTGTCATGCCACGGCTACCATTCACATTTTTGGGATTACGAGGTGGTCTACCTCTCGCAGCAGTATTGCTCGGCCTCGAAGTTTGAATATTATCTTTCTCAAATTTCTCAGTGCAATCTCTATGATAGTGGTCAAAGGAACCACATCTGAAACATGCTCCGCTCTTCACTCGACACTCACCATAATGTGGCCGGTTGCAGTGCTTGCACTCGAGTCTGGTGTTTCTAATACTACCTACACTCGCTACAAATGTAGCCTAGATTTTAGGACTGGAGCGTCTGGTATCCCTGTTTCTACTAGAATGCCCGACAGAAGTTGTAGAATGACAGTGATGTTCTTTAGGTTTTTTTAATGCTGGCTGATGCGACTTTCTTGGTAATCTCTTTTTCGAATCTCTAGCTTCAAATTCAGCGTGTCTTTTCTCTTTGCTCAACTGTTCAACTTTATGGGCCCGATCAATTAGTACAACAAACTCTTTCAACTCAAGTGATACGATCTCGGTTTAGTAGTTGAATCCGATTCGTTTAGTTCTCGATCAAAAACGAAGAAGTATGTTTGAATAAATCAATTCAAGAGAAAGTAAAGAGAAATTGGGTTCAAAGAAAGCAAGTCGGTTGAACAAAGTTGGTATGGTTTTGGTTTAGATGAGAAAGAATTGGTTTGGATTTGGTTGAGTCCGGTTTTGGGTTTGTTACGAAATGGTAATGTGATTTGGTTCGAAATGGTAATACGATTTGGTACGAAATGGTTATGGTTCAAAAAGGTCAAGAATGAACCAACACTAAAGAAGAGTGTTAACCTGAAACTTATAAGACCTAAATGAGTTGAAATGGACGATAAGGACCTTGACCCGATACTTAGGAAAGTATGAACCAAAGGTATTTGGGGGTGAATGCCACACTCGGGTTTAAGGAGTGATAAGTTCGAAATAAGACTCGAAAAGACGCCACTAGGAGCTAGATAAGTCTTACGGGTCTCGTACGAAATTTGAGAGAAAATGCCTCACAAATTTGGCAGCAATTCGATAATTAAAAATGTCCAAAAGTCCTTTACAAAGTGAAAATTCAGCTATTTATAATAATCACCTAAGCTAGCCGAATGGTCACTTACATTACTTAAAAATTAAGCAAATAATCACTTAAATGGACTAGCTAGATTCGGCTGAACTTGGAGCTCCAATAGTCACCTTCTAGATGGATAATTGAACTTGGAACTTGAGTGAATAAATGGCAGCAGCTACATTCGGTTGATGTGCTTAAAGGAGCTCATTTAATTGGCAACCATTGCTGAAAAATTACCAGCAATTAAGGAGATGCTGAATAGTCACTTTGAGTGTGAAAAACCAAGTTTTGAAGAGTCCTTGAATATGAACACCTTGAACCGAACAGCCATGATGTATCCAGCAATGTGTAAGCAATAAATTCAGCTGAATGGTCACTTAGGAAACTTCAAACAGTAGCCAACTTCATTTTCCCATTCATGCATGTGCCGTCCCCTTCATGTACCTTCTTTTAATACCTTTCATGCACCAAGGACGTTCATGGGTAATGTACCTGCAGCAACATTCATCAAATAAATCAAATACATGTTTAGACACATTAAATTAACACTAAAAATGCTGCACATTAATTCGACAGCCTTAGGACATAATTAAAACTAGTAACAAAGTTGACACATTAAAAACATGCATAAAAACATATTTATAAGCTGTATAAATTAAGAAAAAATTAATAACATGTAATAATAACTCAATTAACATGCATAATTAAATATGTCCAGATTTAAGACCAATTAAATAACGAAAATTAATTAAGCTGTAAATAACTAATTTAACTAACTCAATTAATTATTTCAACTACTATATTAATGACTAAGTTATATTGAGCTAATTTTGAGCTGGTTCGAGTTCAATGAGCTGAAGTAAAAGTTATTGGGCTGAAATGGAGTTGATTCGAGCTCATTGAGCTTGAAGGAGCTGGAAATGAGCTAAATGAAGCTCCTCAAAATAAAATTGAGTTATGTCCATCTTGCAAAAACGACTAGACTCTCTTGTAGGTTGAAACAATGGTCGTTCCCGGGGGCGGGTCGTATCATCAAGGATCCCGAATAAAAGTTTTATATCCTTGTTTAATCCATCTTCAAACTGCTTACACATTGTAGTCTCAATCGGAATACACTCTCAAGCATATTTGCTCAATTGAACAAATTCTTATTCATATTCAGACACTGTCATACGGCTCTGATTGAGCTCCAGAAATTCTTTACGTTTTTTATCGAGAAACCTCTAATTGATGTATTTCTTTCGAAATTCAACTTGAAAGCAATCCCAAGTGACTCGATCTCTCGGCACCACAGAAATCAACATATTCCACCACTAATAAGCCGAATCTTTTAATAGAGATACCGTACACTTAAGACATTCAGCCTGTGAACAAGACAATTCATCAAGAACTCTGATAGTATTCTCTAGCCAAAACTCAACTCTCTCGGGATCATCCTTAACTATAGATCAAAATTCTTCAGTCCCATACTTACGGATCTTACCAATAGGATGCTGACTAACTAGAATAGGTTTCATACCTTGAGGAATAACGGGAACCGATTGGGGAACAGGAGGGGGTGGAGGTTGTTGAGCAGCTGGGTTTGTCTGTACAAACTCGGTGAACCATTTATTCATCATTTTTTAGAAGGCTTCCTTAGCCTCTCCTCTTCGACCCTCAGATATGGGCCTCGTACCACTCAAAGCTACTCCATAAATGGAGGCTTGAGCGTTACTCTCTACTTCATCAGAATCAGCTCGGTTGGATGTCCTTGCTATATAAAAACAAGTTTTAAAATGGTTAGGAGATATCACACTATCACAAGTTTTAATGGCAAGTATAGCTAGACTCATATACGCTATGCTAGTTCGAGAATTGACTAAACCATAGCTTTGATACCAACAAATGTAACACCCCTAACTTGTATCCATCACCAAAAAAGGGTTACAGAGTATTACCGAACTTACAGATAAGACAGAGTGTAACACCCTAAACCCGGCCTAAGAGTTATGGCCGAATCTGGCGTGTCACATTGAAATGTCTTTCGAAAATTGGACTCGTTGGTAAAAATTTGTTTCTAAGTTTAAAATAAACCCCTTTATTGTTAATTAACAAATCAACTAGTCAAAACGTTTGTCTTGTTATTTGATATTGTCTTAATAGGTTATTCTAAAATCGCAGAAGCTTTTGAAAACTCTAAAGTTTAAATTTCATGTTTTTGAAAACAGTAATTATTTTGAAAATTTGTCTTCTCCTAAACCAACAGTTTAAAACAAGTAAGCAAAAGCCCAATTAAAAATTTATACAAACATAAATAACCTTACTACATAAACAAAACCCAACACAAACTTTAAATTTAAATAAAAGCAAGTGTAGAACAACTGCAGTTGTGTGGCCACCCCCGAGTCCCTCGCAGCACCAAATCACCTATGGCTGAGGATTACTTGTACAGTTAAAAGGAAATGGTGAGTTTACAAAAACTCAGTCTGTAATCCCCTAACAAGCAAACAGTCAATTAAATAGTAGATAAATGCAGTTTGGGCCTGAGCGCGTTACAGTAATAGTCCAATTCAGTGAGAGGCAAAGCCTTTTCCTGAAACAGTAAATGATTGGGCTTGAGCCCATCACAATGCCAGTAACCAGTAGGGCCTTTGCCCAATTTCAATAATAGTATTAGTGGGGCCTTGGCCCATAACTGTAACAGATATCAGTCATACAGTGAATAGTATGTAATATCATTAATCGATGCAGTAACAGTACAAAATCATTAATCAGTGCAGATATGCAGTTAGAAATCCTACCCAATCCAGCCTCTACACACCACTCCCTCCGGCCAAACACACCATGTAGGGATAAAATCGACCCACCTAGCCAGACACACCAAGATTAGCACCGATTGCGGCACTAAACAGTATTGCAGCAAAGCTGCCAGTACAATAAACAGTATATAGCCATCAGTAGGTCCACAGTCGTCTTGGGCGACCCGTGCAACCTTATCAGTATGGTACACTTCCTCCAAATATAACAACCCATCCCCATGCAATATATCGTGACATAATATCATACGTGTACGCAAAATGTCATGCTCAATCGTAGTCATACATATCATAGAGAAAATCAGTCATACATAACATAAAGCCATAACAGTCATTTCATCTCCTAGGGGTATAACACTCATGTTACCCTATGGGGGTATTTCGGTCATTCTACCCTTTAGGGGTAACTCGTAACAGAACTATGCTCGTTGAACCATTTAAAATATCGTTTGATATGTAGGTAATACAAAGTTGGTGTACTGAACTCTAATCTGTCAAATTCCAGTACATGTAGGCTCATACAAGTTGTAAACAGGAAGCTCGTACGAGCTGAGTAACGGTAAGCTCAGAAGAGCTGAATAATAGTAACTCTAATGACATGTCATTTATATCCTAAGAATTCCTAAGGTTCAAATGGGGCTCGGTAATCGTTGTACCTGTTTGGATATGCGATCGGTACTCAAATATGATGATAATGCAAATAATATACATCTAATTCAATCAAAGCATATAATTACACAATTTAATTACATGAACTTACCTCGATGAGTTTACGTAGATACAAAGGCGACTAATCTGATATTTTTTGTTACCTTGATCCAACTCCGTACGAGGTCTAACCGGGTCTATACGAATGAATTTAACTCAATTCAATATAATTCAATTTAGTCCAACACATATTTTTGCAAAATTACTATTTTACCCCTATACTTTTAATTCTTTACAATTTAGTCCTTATCTCATAAAAATGGAAACTTGTACAATTTCATTACAATCCATCATAGCTTAATTATATACATGCTTATAACAACCCACATTTTTCACAAATTCACAATTTTACCACACAATTTATCTCATTTTCAATTTAATCCCTAATTGATAATTTCATCAAGAATTCCTTTACAAAAGTTATTTATCTAACAACAACCATTCATTTTCCACCATTAAACTTCAAAACCCTAACATGTTCATCAATGGAAAAACTCAAATACTTTAACAATTTCACAAATTAGTCCTCGAGCTAGCTGGATTAAGCTACAATGATCCCAGAAACATAGAAATCATTAAAAACGGGATGAAAATCGTACCTAATTAGACAATGGAAGCTTGGCTGAATGTTGCTCAACAAAAATGGCTTTGTTTCCTCTTCACAATCGATTGAAAGAGGAAGAAAAGATAATACTTCGCTTTTATTTTACTTAATTTTGTCTTTATCTACTTAATTACCTATTTAACCTTTTAAAACATTAATAATCACATTTATACCAAGGCATGCACATCAACTATCACTATTATTGGGTCAATTACCATATAAGGACCTCCACATTTAAATCCATTAGAACACAACTTTTGTACTTTACACAATTTAGTAGTTTTTATCAAATTGAACATGTAAACGGTAAAATTTCTTAACGAAATATTTATATGGTAATACTATCATGCTATAGATCATAAAATAATAATAAAATAAATTTTTTGACCTCGAATTTGTGGTTCCAAAACTACTGTTCTGATTTTACTAAAAATGGGCTGTTACAATTCACTATAGTGTGATCGCGTGTACAAATCACGTTCTCTGAAGAACAGAAAAGAGAAAAGAACTGAAAATAAACCTAAGGCCTAAGGGAAAGAAAAAATAAAAACTAAAATTACAAAGAAAACATAAAATACTGAAAGTTGTCCCTAAACAAGTGATTTAAGAGCCTATTTATAGAGTTAGGGCTGTAGTCATCCTCAACTCTAGGTCAGCTGACATTCTCATGTTTAATTTCCATTATACGGACAAAAACACCCTTGTCTCATAAGTGCTTCTCGTACAAGACCGATGTCGTGACACCCTAGTCCATGTGTCGCGACATCGAAAGCATTTTGCATGGTTCAGGTGTAGCTTCAGGGTGTGTCGCAACATCCCTTGGTTATGTCGCAACACCCAAGGCAGTATAGCAATTTTGGCATTCTGTTCACTATGTTCAACATCAAACTCCCCGTGTTACAACACAATAACAAAATTTGAGTTCCTGTGCCTTTGAATGTTCTCCTGCACATTACTAAGTAAGTTAACTCACTTTTAGGCCTCATTCGACCCTTAAGGTCAATAAAAGACTCAAAATGCGGTTTGTATTAAATTTAAATACATAAAGAAAACATAACTAAAACATACTAAAATTGCTCGTATTCAAGCTGCTCAAGTAAGGAAACTAGTTTAATCTGCTACATCGATTTACAACATATCACCCTCCAAATCCAAATATAAATTCTTAGCATTAAATAAAATATATAAATGCTTAACATAGATATTGTTAATTTAAATGTGTCGAAATATTTCAACCAACTTAATTCAATCATTGATATCGTTTGTAGAAATGTTAATAATTTATTATATATAAATATGAAATAGGAATCGCTAAAATAAATATTGGAAATCTAACATATTGGGCTGCGCAGACAGTATAATTAAGGTTGATTAAGTGCTCATGTAAGTGTTGAAATTTTAACACATTTAGGCTATTTTGGAAAGCGATGAATAAGACACATTAAATGCCTAACATTGTGACAACAACTCCTCATGTGCAAGTTGTTTCAAACAACATAAATGGGACAATTTGTGACATTCAATATGCTGACTTTGCCATTAATTCATCTGGAACTGCACAACATTGAACATGGTAACCCTAAATTTATTAAGATGATTTCACATTCTGTCAAGCCCCATAATCTATTTTAAGGAGAGTAGATTTGTCACGCCCAATAATTTATTTTAATTTCCTAAAGTTCATGCATAGGCAAGTAAGGTATCTTAGTGGTTAAGAGCTTAAGGAAATTCTTTATGGACCTAGGTTCAATTCCCTAAATCCTTATTTCTTATTTTATTTTTTGCTCATAAAACCATGGTAAACACCCCCATTGTCGTCCATAACAATTGCCTTATATACAATGATTTCTTTCCTCCTTTAATTAGTCAGCCTACCATCTTCAGCCCCCTTTTCACTCTAATGTTCCCTATGATCCACTTTTCAAGCCTTTGTCCCCCAAATCTTCTTTTTCTTCTCAATTTCCTACCTTGAGCTGTCCATCCCATCTAACGTAGCCACTATTCACCTTTTTTTTCATTTTTATTTTCTCCTCCTCTCCTTTTGGTCGTTCCTCCCATTGCTCCTCCCTTTCTCTTCCCTTTTCTTTCCTTTTTAGCTTTAAACCACCCTTTGTCTCCACTATTCTCCCACTTTTCAAAACCCATACTTGACCTCACCACCACTGCACCACCGCACCACCGTTAGACCTCTACCGTTGCCATCGATGTTAGCCACTGTTCTTCTCCATTTTTCATTTCTTCTTCAATTATTTAGTCATAATAGAACTTCTATTCCCCCTCTCCTATTTTCATAAAACATTTCTAATCCTATTCTCATTCTTTTATTTTGATGATGATTTTTCAATAGAGTTTTTTCCCTTTTCGAATCCATACCTAGGTGAACTGTTAATACTTTTAATTCAATCGTAATAACGTAAGTATATGATGATTTAGGATACTCATCACTTCTTTCTTATTCTTTCTATGAAGGGCCAGTTATAGTAATGATTATAGATCTTATTTTTATTTTGATATTAATAACTCATATTTGTTGGATTGCCGGCACCCCTATGGCGCAGCAAAAAATAAAAATCTGGCGATCCTAACCAGGGATCCATGTGTGAGGAATGAATCGGGGTGAAAGAGGTGGCGAAATTACCTAATGTTTATTCAGAGTAGACAGCAACACCTCAACAACGACTAGTCTGATCTGCTGTCGAACCAAACCGCAATCTATCGTGATTCCGGCCTCTACGTAATCCACCCAGTTGACTACGAACGGAAGGAATCCCCAAACAGTTTTGAGAGTTATTTTTCTTTGACGGCTGCTAGACTCAAGCAAAGAAAAATGGGATTATATATATCCTTTTGTTTTAGGGTTTTTTTTAAGAATTAAATAAATATAATAATATTTTAATCCAAAAATTATAATTACATTAATTATAATATAAGTTCGGTAAACCATATATTTATTTGAATTCTTACGCTAACCAAATTCATGTCCTCACTATACGTACAATAACCTTGTACATAATGAGTTGGAAATTTGATTACCGAATTAAATTAATTCTATAATTAATTTAATTCAAGCGACCCCAAAAACAATACCATCTATGGTTTATTCCGTTCATTTCAACTATAGGGTGTGACCCTGTAGGTTCTTGTAACGTTAGCAGTAACACTAGAACGATTCTAATGCTACGAACAATGAGTGGCATCTAGCAATACATCATTGCTACCTAAGTCACAAGAGATCATGATTCAACATAACCTTTTTATGATTAACCTTTTATGCAATAATCCTTAAGTCATTTATCTCTGGATTGGACACAAGTCATGGAATAGTCACACTTGCATTGTCCATTCCATGTTCCTTGATATCTTAAGCAGACTACGATATACAAATAAGTATGACATCTAATATCAACTTATTTGAGCATGGCCATGCATTTCTAGTCTCACTTAATCAAGTGGCCTAAGATACTACTCCCATTATGTAGGAGGGACTTATCCTATATCGACCAACCATATCCCTCTACATAGATTGTGGTATATCCAACATCAGTCTTTATAGAACAACCAGTTACGGTGTACGTTTGACTGTATCAAAATATACAACTCACGATGTTGGGATTATGATGATCTCAAGTCTAAGGATCATATAAATATTAATCATTATGAGTAATGTCGTGACAATTACATAATAATCCAAGAAACATACTCATAACGGGTCAGTCCAATATGTTGTTCTCTAACACACATATTCATGTAATGATTCTGACATTCCATATCATTGACAACTCTTTATCATCAATCAACTACACATTAGTCTTAATGCATTATCGTTGTCCTATCCAACAATAATACTTGACTAAGGAACTTTTAAGAATAATCATATTATTCTCAGGACATTATTATAAAACAATTTATTTATATACACAGAAAATAAACTGAAATAATAATGGTAACGCCTTATATTAATAAATATGATAAATCAAGTATGTTATTACAACCATCTCATGATTGATCTTTGGGCATACTGTAACAATCTCCCACTAGCACTAAGACCAATCACTTATATATCTAATACCAAGTGACTTATTGTGACGATCATGCTTCTGTTGTGTCAGAGGCTTGGTCAAGGGATCAGCAATGTTATCATCTGTAGGTACTCTGTATATCTCTACACCCCTCGATCGATAATCTCTCGAATAAGATGGTAGCGCCTAAGTATATGTTTGGATCGCTGGTGAGATCTAGGTTCTTTAGCTTGTGCAATGGCTCCATTATTATCACATCGGAGTTCTATAGCATTTGATATGCTAGGCACAACCCCTAGTTTAGTAATGAACTTTTTGATCCAAACCGCTTCTTTTGCTGCCTCACTGGCTGCAATATACTCAGCCTCTGTTGTAGAATCGGCTACTATACTTTGCTTTGAACTCTTCCAGCTCACAGCACCACCATTAAGGCAAAACACAAAACCTGATTGTGATCAAGAATCGTCCTTATCGGTTTGGAAGCTAGCATCAGTGTAACCTTTTACACTTAACTCTTCCTCACCTCCATATAGTAGGAAAACATCCTTAGTTCTTCTCAAGTACTTAAGGATATTCTTGACTGCGGTCCAGTGACGTTCACCGGGATCTACTTGGTATCTGCTCGTCATGCTTAAGGCATATGAGATATCTGGACGGGTACATAACATGGCATACATGATAGATCCAATAGCGGAAGCATATGGAATTTTACTCATTCGTTCTCTCTCCTGTGGAGTTGAAGGACACATTTCCTTCGAGAGTGAAATACCATGTCTCATAGGTAGGAATCCTCTCTTAGATTCTTCCATACTGAACCTTTTCAATACTTTGTCTATGTATGTACTTTGGCTTAGACCTAGTAGTCGTCTTGATCTATCTCTATAAATCTTTACTCCTAAGATGTAAGTTGCTTCGCCCAAGTCCTTCATAGAAAAACAACTTCCTAACCAAGTCTTAATAGACTGCAAGGTAAGTGTGTCATTTCCTATGATAAGTATGTCATCCACATACAGTACCAAGAATGTTATAGTGCTCCCACTAACTTTCTTGTAAACACATGGCTCATCTTCATTTTTGATAAAACCAAACTCTTTGATTGCATCATTAAAACGAAGATTCCAACTTCGAGAAGCTTGCTTTAATCCATAAATGGATCTTTGTAGCTTACATATCTTTCCAGCATCCTTTGGATTGACAAAACCTTCAGGTTGTGTCATGTACACATCCTCTTCAAGTTTCCCATTAAGGAAAGCTATTTTGACATCCATCTGCCAGATTTCATAGTCATGAAATGCAGCTATAGCTAGCAAGATCCTGATGGATTTAAACATAGCTACAGGAGAAAAGGTTTCATCATAGTCAACACCATGAACTTGGCAAAAACCTTTAGCGACTAATCACCCCTTGTATGTTTGTACATTACCATCCATGTCGGTTTTCTTTTTGAAAACCCACTTGCACCCTATGGGCTTAACCCCTTCGAGTGGGTCAACCAAAGTCCATACTTGGTTTTCATACATGGAATCCATCTCAGATCTCATGGCTTCAAGCCATTTCTCAGAGTCTGGGCTCGTCACTGCTTCTTGATAAGTCCTAGGCTCATCTTGATCTATCAGTAGAACGTCACCTTGCGTTGTAACGAGAAATCCATATCTCTCAGGTGCTTGGCGTTACCTTAAAAATCTACGCAGTGGTTGTGTTTCTACAGCAATTACTTGTTCCTCAACCCCTTGTGGAACTTGCTGTTGTTCTATCTCTGGTTCAGTGGTATTTTGCGATTCTCGAACTTTATCAAGTTCAATCTTTTTCCCACTTCCTTTTCTAGAAACAAATTCTCTCTCTAGGAAGACACCAATCCGAGCAACAAGTATTTTGTTCTCAGTGGGATTAAAGAAATAATATCCTTTGGTTTCTTTTGGATACCCCACAAAAATACATTTTTAGGATTTGGGTTCAAGCTTAGTAGACGTCTGACGTTTAACATAAGATTCGCAACCCCAAATTTTCATAAAAGACATACTGGGACGTTTCCCAGTCCATATCTCATATGGTGTCTTTTGAACCGATTTAGATGGAACACAATTTAGTGTGAAAGCAGCTGTCTCAAGTACATGTCCCCAAAAGGAAGTCGACAGATCAGCATGACTCATCATGGATCCAACCATGTCTAACAAAGTTCGATTTCTTCTTTCAGAAACTCCATTCCATTGAGGAGTACCAGGAGGAGTAAGTTGTGAGACAATCCCACATTGCTTCAAAAGATCATCAAACTCTAAGCTCATATACTCCCCACCTCGATCAGATCGAAGTGTCTTGATAGTTTTTCCTAGTTGATTTGTACTTCATTTTTGAATTCCTTGAACTTTTCAAGGGATTTAGACTTATGGCGCATGAGATAGACATACCCATCTCTACTGAAATCATCAGTGAAAGTGATGAAGTAATGAAATCCTCCTCTAGCCTGTATAGTTATTGGCCCACATACATCAGAATGTATTAGGCCCAATAAATCACTAGCTCTTTCACTTTTACTAGTAAAAGGAGACTTAGTCATTTTTCCCAATAAGCAAGATTCACATATTTCAAATTGTTCAAAAACAAATGAATCCAAGAAACCATCTTTATGGAGCTTGGATATGCGTTCCTCACTTATGTGGCCCAAACAACAATGCCATGGATAAGTTTGATTTGAGTAATTTATTTTTGATCTTTTAGTATTTATGTTGTAGATGGGATTCATTTGATCTAAAACATAGAGGTCATTATTCAATTGTGCCGAACCATAGAAAACATTATTGAGATAAAAGGAACAACAATTATTCTTAATAATTACTCAAAACCAATTTTGTCTAAACAAGAAATTGAAATAATGTTTTTAGTCAAACTGGGCACATAATAACAATCCTCTAAACATAAACCAAGTCCACTAGGCAAAGATAAATTATATGTTCCCACAGCTAATGCAGCAACTTTTGCTCCATTTCCAACTCGTAGGTCCACATCTCCTCTAGCCAAAGTCCTACTCCTTTGCAGTCCCTGTACAGAAGTACGAATGTGAGAACCACAACTAGTATCTAATACCCATGAAGTAGTAGTTGATAAATTAATATCAATAACATAAATACCTGAAGCAGACGTTCCGCTTATTTTGGCCTTCTTGACTTCCACAAGATAGATAGGGCAATTCCGCTTCCAATGTCCAGTCACACCACAATGAAAACAGTTTCCTTCCTTAGCCACCCCTCCTTTAGGTTTCAATGCAGCCTTTACTTTTCCAGGCTTGGGCCTAGCTTTGCCCTTGGGCTTTGCCTGAACTTTGGCCTTTCCCTTGCCCTTATTATTACGGACCATCAGTATAGGCTTGGGTCCAACCTTTTTCATGTTGCCTTCAGCAGTTCGTAACATACTGAGCAACTGTGGCAGAGTCTTATCAATCTCATTCATATTAAAATTGAGGACAAACTGGCTGTAGCTATCTGGCAACGATTGCAAAATAACATCAGTGGCCAACTCTTGGCTCAATGGAAACCCAAGCTTAGACAGGCTTTTAATATAGCCAATCATCTTAAGGACATGAGGTCCCACTGGGCTTCCTTCAGCCAACTTACATTGGAACAGGACCTTAGAGATATCGAACCTCTCTTACCGTGCTTGCCCCTGATAAAGTTCTTTCAGGTGCTCAATCATTTCATAAGCAACCATGTCCTCATGTTGCTTCTAAAGCTCAGGATTCATAGTGGCAAGCATAAGACATCCAACGTCTACCATGTCATCGAGATGCTTCCTGTAAGCATCTCTATCAGCCCTCGAGGCATTAGTGGGTGGCTCGTTAGGAACTGGTTGTTCAATGACATATAATTTCCGTTCTTGTTTGAGGACAATCCTCAAGTTACGGAACAAGTCAAGAAAATTTAAACCATTCAACTTGTCCTTCTCAAAGACCGATCGCAATGATAGTGTATTTCTGTTTGCAGCCATAATATATCTACAACAATGAAATTATGCGTGTGAAAATTTATCAAATTTATATTAATCATTAAAAGGACTTAATTAAATGATGCTCCCACTATTTTACTACAAAACTAATACCCTCATACATTAGTTTCGGAAAGGCTTTCTTCAAAAGCATTTCAAGTGGGTTAAGGATCCATATTTCACCTCCTCTTAAGTCAGCTTTGGCTTTACTCTCAAGATTATGGTTATCTAGGTAAGCAACACTTGCTAATTACATCATATGTAACTCCTAAAGTTTGGTGAACAACTCTTGTTCTAATCATCTTATGATTTATCCAAATTACTTGCCTCTAGGTTTCTAATCCTATTAGAATAACCTAGTCAAGTCATTAACCAATTTTAACCTGCGAATATCACTTGTTTATTCTTCACGTTTAACCAAGATAAATACTAGTACTTCGCTTTAGCAGAACCTACACAGTATTGATCGAGGCCTTAACGAGGGCAAAATTGGAAGGCTATGTTGACTTAATATTTTAATAGAGGGATTTTATTAAGATCGTTTCATCTCACCAATTATGATTTACTTTAGTCCATTTAGCCATTTAATTGATCTCATCAATTAATGTGGTTCATTATTATCAAATTTTAACATGTTTAAAATTTGGCATGCTTTAGACATCCATAGCATCTCATACATGAATAAAGCAATAAATAAATGCAATAGTTATAGCCCATAAACTAAGGTGGCGCAACCCAAGCCAATGGGAGAACCAAAAGGAAACCTGAAGGTGTAAGCCGGTTTTCAAGCTATCAGTCCACACTGGTTGGCCCATCTTCCATCTCGGCTAGCCTACAGCAACTCTTGCAAATTACAATATGTAGAAACTCGTTTTACATACGAGGGAGTAAGATGAGAAGAGAAATACAAGAGAATAGTAGCAAGGCACGACACGCAGGCCGTATTTATAAAATTACAACCTTTTTTTATCAAATGGGCTGTTGGGCTATAACTATGCATTTCAAACACCGTGCATGTCAAAAATAGCATATACAAATAAACACTTTTGTTAAGGTGTATTAAAACATATCCTTTCAACTTTATGGCCCACCAAGTTTTATTTATTACATATATAAAAAATTACTTTAAGAAGATGGGGGCTGAGGCGGTGAAGGGAGCGGGCCGAGCCCCCGCGGTATGGACCAGGGCGGTACGAACTGCATACCCCATTCAAGTAAAACCTCACGATTTGATAACTTTTATCAACATAATCGTGTTTTCGGGATTTTAATCCCTGAGGTTTCATGCCGGAACAACCCTTGTTCCACTAACCAGTTAACTTTTACTGGAAACTGTCAACACCATCGTCGCACCATTATAGATCTGTTAACATTTAACTGTAATAACATAAAACCAAATAGGCCATAACATCTTGATTAACATTTAATCCATTGTCAAAAGGAACGGTTATCAGGTTACTATTAAACGATTTAAACAGTCGAAATTTAAAAAAATTAAAGTATGCATCTCATACAATTGCATCAACCAAGTATTTAAACCCGAGTCCGTATCACACAAGTGGCTCTGACACCACTGTTGGATCGCCGGCACCCCTATGGTGCAGCAAAAAATAAAAATCTGGCGATCCTAACCAGGGATCCATGTGTGAGGAACGAATCGGGGTGAAAGAGGTGGCGAAATTACCTAATGTTTATTCAGAGTAGACAGCAACACCTCAACAATGAGTAGTCTGATCTACTGTCGAACCAAACCGCAATCTATCGTGATTCCGGCCTCTACGTAATCCACCCAGTTGACTACGAACAGAAGGAATCCCCAAAACAGTTTTGAGAGTTATTTTTCTTTGACGGCTGCTAGACTCAAACAAAGAAAAACGGGATTATATATATCCTTTTGTTTTAGGGTTTTTTTAAGAATTAAATAAATATAATAATATTTTAATCCAAAAATTATAATTACATTAATTATAATATAAGTTCGGTAAACCATATATTTATTTGAATTCTTATGCTAACCAAATTCATGTCCTCACTATACATACAACAACCTTATACATAATGTGTTGGAAATTTGATTACCGAATTAAATTAATTTTATAATTAATTTAATTCAAGCGACCCCAAAAACAATACCAACTATGGTTTATTCCGTTCATTTCAACTATAGGGTGTGACCCTGTAGGTTCTTTTAACGTTAGCAGTAACACTAGAATGATTCTAATGCTACGAACAATGAGTGGCATCTAGCAATGCATCATTGCTACCTAAGTCACAAGAGATCATGATTCGACATAACCTTTTTATGATTAACCTTTTATGCAATAATCCTTAAGTCATTTATCTCTGGATTGGACACAAGTCATGAAATAGTCACACTTGCATTGTCCATTCCATGTTCCTTGATATCTTAAGCAGACTACGATATACAAATAAGTATGACATTTAATATCAACTTATTTGAGCATGGCCATGTATTTCTAGTCTCACTTAATCAAGTGGCCTAAGATATTACTCCCATTATGTAAGAGGGACTTATCCTATATCGACCAACCATATCCCTCTACATAGATTGTGGTATATCCAACATCAGTCTCTATAGAACAACCAGTTACGGTGTACATTTGACTGTATCAAAATATACAACTCACGATGTTGGGATTATGATGATCTCAAGTCTAAGGATCATATAAATATTAATCATTATGAGTAATGTCGTGACAATTACATAATAATCCAAGAAACATACTCATAACGAGTCAGTCCAATATGTTGTTCTCTAACACACATATTCATGTAATGATTCTGACATTCCATATCAATGACAACTCTTTATCATCAATCAACTACACGTTAGTCTTAATGCATTATCGTTGTCCTATCCAACAATAATACTTGACTAAGGAACTTTTAAGAATAATCATATTATTCTCAGGACATTATTATAAAACAATTTATTTATATACACAGAAAAGAAACTGAAATAATAATGGTAACGCCTTATATTAATAAATATGATAAATCAAGTATGTTATTACAACCATCTCATGATTGATCTTTGGGCATACTGTAACAATATTATCGTATGTTGAAGAACCATTTGCTATCAATGTGGATCTCCCCTAACTTTGGAAGGGGATCGCGACTCTATTCTAACTATAATACCGTAAGTGTTGGTTTGGAAACCTTGAATAAATCTTTCTGATCAAGGAATAATTAAGATAATAATCGAATAACGGATCAGTTTTATACTCAGATCTGCAATTAAACTAGTTAGATACAAGTGTGGGTGTTTGAAGGAATCTAGTGTTGCGTTGGATTTACAAATGAAGGTGTGAGTCTAACCTAATACAATATTGTATGATTAATTGATAAACAATAGTTAATATTGATTTATATTATTAACACTCTGAAAATACTGTTGTATTAGAATACATTAAGTATTCAAAGTGGATGATAGATCCTTTGGAAGGATGATACCCAAGTAAGTGGCTCTGAACTAATTAATTTATGATGATGTAAATGTGTTAGTGAGACTTACTAATAAATGTGATATTATGTTTATATTTAAACACTCATGATATGTGATTTAATGCTGTTATTTAATAAGCATGAGAAATATATCATGCTACTGTTTATGTTAATGAGATTATGATTCGCATGTTAAACATGCCCACTATATCGCTTCTGATAATAAAAATTTGATTCGCATGTTAAGCATGTCCACTAAAATTTATGTATTTGTTTGTCATATCACATTCATGGAGTTGGGGCAGTATTGAAAGGAGAAAAATTCTAACAATTTAATGATCTGCACATTTTGGTGGTTTAACCACATTTATCTGGCATTTTATTTGCAATTTCTGGTGGCTTGTCCACATATATCTGTATCTGGCAGCCTGTTTGCAATATCTGGTGGCTTGTCCACATTGTGGTGTGTTATTGGATAGACAAGTTCTAGAGGAACTCTCTTGTTGTGTGTAGCGAAGTTGGGTAGGAACGTTATCTGAAAAACCTTTCACTAATTTCTGAAATGTTTTGCATTAACCTCCTCATGCATAAAATTATTTGTGAAATTGTGATTATTTATAAATTCTGTAATGTTTATGAAATGTAAGTCTTAAATCCTACTACTATTTAAGTTAGAACTCACACTAGGCTTAAATAGCTCACCCTTTAATTTTCTTACATTTCAGATAACCCCCTGAGGTTAGGACATAGACACGGCTGATGGAGGAGTACTCAAACGATTTTCGAATAAATGATTTATACTTTATTATCATGATATTTGAATCGTTTAATTATTATTTTCGGACTGTGGCATGGGACATTGTTTTGGAATTTTTGGTTATTTTTGTTAAATTTAGTTTTAAAACAATCATTAAAATGATTTATCGAATTAGTATTAAAAATTGATTTTTCAACACAAATTCGATTTCAACAAAATAACTTTTAAGAGTATGATTTTATGACACTTAAATCTATTTTACTTAATTAAGTGATATTTTTAATAGAATTCACTGAATAATGATTTTTAATAAAAATATGATTTTTTGTCAAATTTCGTTGCGAAAGTTTTAAATCAAGACATTTTCTTCAAAATAACCCAACCTTTGTAAAAATATTCAATTTTTTGTATTAAAATCACAAAGAAGTTTAAGGAGATTATTATAAATTTTCTCAAGCAAATCAGTATATTGTTCTTAAATAAAAAAGGGTAACGATTTTAAAGAATGTAGTGGAACCTTTTTCTTACCATTTCCATGATCAATGTAATCTTTAATATAAGACCAAAACGTCTAGGCCTGGTTTAGGGGATTACACAATCAATATATCTACATTTGGACAGCATTGAACAAAGAGATTATCCATGCAAAAACATATCTAATCAGTCCAAAAATGGGACAGCATAATATAGCCATTATTCAAACCGAATCACATTCAATACATTCAAATTTGAACAACATAATTGCAGCAGAATTTTATATGAATTCATAAAGTCGCAGTTTAAGACTTGCCAGAATCCCAAAGTCGCATCTGCCTACATCAACTTGACATATATATATACACTCAAATTGCAAGATAAAATCAAACGGTTGCCTCAGCGTAGATTATTAAGAACTACAATCAGTCAAGTCTATTACAAGCTATTATTAACAATCAAAAGTCATACTTTGGACCACTTATGAGACTCGATATCACTTAGCATTTGTGCTACGAATTTTCAACTATAAGGGTTGTTTCGGTCAGCAAAATAAGATAAAAATATATATATTGATGTTCACAAGAAATTTCATATCCAATTTGCCAATTTCGGACAGCATTTAACATGTTAAATTCGCACCTTACATAAACTTAAAACATGTAAACATTAAAATTAAGAACATAGTTCAGCTACACCAAAATTGCCTTTCTTCGATATTATCTGTTCATGTATTCAGTTTTTTTTTTTGTTGCTGCAAACATAAGACAACTTAATTGATCATTAAGACACTAATTGAAACAGCGTCATTGTGGTCAAAGATGAGCAGCAATTAATTACAAAACAGGGCAGTTTAATTGCTCACTAAAACATTTATTCTGACAGCATAAATATGTTCCAAATTGTAACAATAATTCAGTCGCCATAACTCTTCTTTCAACAAAATAAAAACACAAAATTCTAGGCATTAAAACAGCAACAAAAATTCATATTTGGTTAACATAAAAACACATGATTTTGGACATTAAGGCAGTAACATAAAATTTGTATATGGACAGCATACAAACAGCATTCCAAATGACACAACTCAAGTAATTTATTTCAAGTGACTTGCCTCCATTCAATTTGTCCTTGAACCATCAGTCATTGCAAATAAAATAAAGAAAACATTACTTCACTTAACAACATGTAACGATAATGTTTATAAACATAGTCTTTATCATACCAAGGTTGCCGAACCATGCATGATCAAAATTAAACATTTAGTAAACTTAAAAGAATTTAAGAGAACTTACAAAAACGTCCAAAGCCAGTTCACTACCTCTTCAAGCTTGATGTTTCCCTTATCACCTAATGCTTCACCCTCTCCTTTAGCTATTATAACATCATTTTCACAAGGTAAAACACTATTAATTTATTTATTTTTCATACCGAAACCAAACATGCATGTAAGAGAAGAATCCATTTAAACGAAACTCCTTCCTATAAAACTTTCATTTAAGGGAAGATTTTAAAGAGGTTATAGTAGCAAGATGGAAGAAATGATTCCACTTTACGCTCTCCTAAGGTTAACAATTACATGCAGCAGAATATGCATCCATTTTTTTTTCTTTGTTAGCATGTCAGGGTAATGGAGGAAAAAGGAAGGGAAGAAAGTGTGAAGTTCCTTTCTTTTTCTTCTTAACCACCACTGAGAGAGAAGAAAGATGCAGCTCCCTCCCCCTTTTTCATTTTCTTTCCTTAATTTCTTTCTGCCCCCAAAACCCTTCCCTAGGCCAGCTGTGCACTACCAACACCCAAACTCAACCCACTCATCTCACATGGACGGCTCCCCAAATCCCACAACATGCAATTTCCTAACCCCGATCACAATCATCATTACTTCTATTATTATTATTTTCATATCATTCCAACACAATTAACATGTAACTAGTTCATACATGTGTACTAATTTGAAAATAATGTAACCATGCCATTAAAAAAATAATTTACATCTCTAAAGTCGATATAATAATAAAATTATCACCCATGTTGTTTCCAAATTTTAAAACCGACCTACAATAACTTAGTTTAGTAAATTTGTCTAACTTCCATTTATTAAAGGATCAAAAATTTGGGTGTGACAACATGGTCCCTATTGTCACACGGGCTATCCACACACCCATATGAGTATTGTTGATTTGGTCATTTAGTTTTAAGACGGCCTCAAGTTGGTACACGATCATGTGACTTTTGATGAAATTTTGCAATTTGACCAAAAGGTTACAATGAGTTACACAGTCATGTGACTCCAGTTCTACATGATCACAGCTTGTTAGACAGGCTGGGCACACGGCCTGTGATCCATTTTTTCAAAAGTTTCCCTACTTTTAAAAAGTTTTCAATTTGATCCTTGTTTGTGCTCGGGTCCACTTAAGAGCTTTCGTTAGCTCGATTGAGACTCAAATTAGTTTGTAAATCGTATTATGTACGGATCCTAAAATGTGTTTATTATTTAAATAAATTCTAAAGAAAAAATTGTGTACCACTCGTATCTTGTCTCCGTTGCCGGATTAAGGATCTGTGATACGAGTCACAAAGGCCCAACCCAAGCTCAAGAATGTGATGGGTTCAAATTACCACAAGGCCCAATAACGAGGTCAAAGGCCCGACAAATGCATTCCAAACTAAATAGGACCATTCAGGAATTTGTTAGCAAAATGCGTATACGAAAGAAAGAGAAAATCAAGATTCACTTTCTTGTTTTCAAGAAAATCAAGAAACCGAATCTTGGCCCAATCTTGCTGTTTGGAACGATTTCAAGAATCAAGAAAATCAAGATTTCAAATCTTGGAAATCTTTGTCCAAGAAACCTAATCTTGCAGCCAAAGTGCATTGGATCTCCGTTACGAGCATCAACGAACCAATTTCGGTAGGAGATGGACTACAAGCCCAAGTTCTTGAAGGCAAGGCCCAATAAGAGGATTCCAACCCCAACCAAGAAGTCAAATAATACTTAGTTGAAAATCAGGCCAAACTGTTAAAGTGGCCCAATTTGTAAATATTTTAATTGTTTAATTTAATTTTTAGACTTTAGGAGTATTATATGTAAAAGTTCGGCCCAAGCAGCCCATTAAAATGCCTTGGCCGAATTTCCCTCATAAATTTGTTAATTAGGTTTTTTTTAAGTTTTCCTAATGAGATTAGGAAATAGTTATAAGGCCTATTTATAGGCATGGCCGGCCACCCTTGTTACACACATTAGAAACACCTTGAAAATTTTAGATTTGCTTTGAGTGAAAATTCTCTTTGAGTTCTCCAAGAATTTTCTCTTGAGTTTTCTTTAGAAGTTATTTTAACAATCTTTTTGATTGTAGGAGTCATCTTCAGCCTTCTTCTTGCCATTGATCTTCATTGGAGGGGAGATTAGAGCTGTTTGAAGGGAGTTGTGAAATCTTTATCGATTTCAAGGCTTCTTAGGACTTTTCTTTATTCTTTTGCTGTTCATTCTTCTTTATTAAATTCTGCTTGTGCTGCTTTGTTGAATAATTTGGGATTACTTGTTCTTGTTTCGTTTCAGCCATTCCAAACTTCAAGATCTGATTCGGCACTTCCTTGGACATAAAGAAACATTTTTTATTCACAAAAATCCCCCTTTTCTTGCCGTCCAATCCCTAGAACTAGTGTCCATTGATTTCGCAATTTGTTTTTAATTTAGTTGTTGTTTTGTGTTCTTTGATAGTTTCGACTGATTGAAAGTTAGTCTTGGGGCTTAATTTCGTGTTCTTGGCTTCCAAGAACATCTATTCATAAGTGTTTTGATTCTTTGCTGTTCTTTATTGATTTGGGGATTTTTAGTTTCCAGATCTAATTGATTCTAATTAAGTTTTGATGTTTCGTTTCAGATCCAAACATTTAGAGTTTTCGTAGAAGTTTCCCGTGACTTGACAACTCAATCTTGGTCCGTGCGTAACCCTCTATCATTTGGTATCATATTTTAGGCATTTTGGGTGTTCTTGGTTGATTTCTAAACTGATCTCTATTTTTTAAACTACAAACACAGTTTTACCCAGAAAAGTTTTTGGAAAAAAATTCATTCGAGGGGGTAAATTTTTTCCGATTAATCTAAAATTTTACATGCATATTTGTGGAACTAATATTGAATATAAAAAAAATATTTTCCGCAAAAAAATCAGTTGAAAAAGTCAAAAAAATTGAAAAATATGAAATCTAATAAAAATTAAAAAAATATTCAGCAGGTTGAGTTTGGTGCCCAACTTCCAGATCAAAAATTAAATATTTAAGGACATTCCAGATTTAATTTCGTGATTTTTGGAGATCAGGAACATCTCAAAAGAAGTTGTCAAGTTACTCCGCAGTTATTCGGGTTTTTGGATTTCAGCAATTTTTATTGATTCTTAGCTGTAGGTTTTCATTTGTTTTGCATTTATTCTTCCTTTACACTATCTAACACCTTCTTGTTTCTTGTGTTAGTAGGATTTTAAGGTGTGCACAATTCTGCCTCGGTGCAACACAAATCAATTGGTGTCTCGTCAGTTTTTGGCATTCTAGGGCAATTAGGATTCTTTGGTAGTTTTGGTTCATACACTTTCTAATTGATTGATATAGACTCTACTAAAGAACTCACAAGACTAAATTCTACCTCATTGAGAATTTGATTTTTCTTTTTGAGTGATTAACGGTGAGGTTTGCTATTTTTTTCTTTTTGAGTGTTGAGTGTTTGTTTTGCAGGTTTGGTCTAACAAAATGTCTAGGATGGGTCAAGGTGATAATGACCATAATGATGTCTATGAATCATTTACAAAATTCCAACAACAGTTAGACGAACAAGCTGCCTTACTTCGAACATTGAGTGCTACTATCAATGAGGTGCGATTGAATCAAGAACCTCAGTATCGAGATCCAATGAAAGATGATGTGCATTACCAGCCTCGTGCTCATAGGCACTCTCCTAGACGTGCCCCTAGAACTGACTATGACATTCATGATCACGGACAACCCTCTTTGGCAAAACCAAAGAGCGAGCAGCAACGAGAACATCTATTTCATACTCCCTACCATGTACAAGGTAAGCTTTGTAGAGTTATTATTGATGGTGAAAGTTACTCGAACGTAGCCAGCACGACGATGGTGGAAAAGCTTTGCTTAACCACTACAAAGCATCCATGATCTTATCAACTACAAGGGCTTAGCAATGAAGGCCAATTTAAGGTCACTCAACAAGTGCGCATCGCCTTTTCTATCGGCAAGTATCAAGACGAAGTCGTGTGTGACGTAGTGCCTATTCAAGCCTGCCATTTGTTGCTAGGAGAACCATGGCAAAGGGATCGAAAGGTCACCCACGATGGTCGTACCAATAGGTATTCTTTCAAGCATCAAGGAAGGAAAGTCACCTTAGTGCCGCTCATTCCGGAACAAGTCCATGAGGACAAAATCAAACTGAAAAATTCTATTGTTAAAACAAGTGAGGAAAAAGAAAAATGAGAAGAGAAAAATAAAAGTGAAAAAGAAGAAAATGAAAATGAAAAAGGCGAAAAGGAAAGCGAGAGAGAAACAAATGAAAATGTGAATAAAGTGAGTGAAAAAGGGAGAGAACTTAAACAAGGAATGAGTGAAGAAGAAGAGAGTGCTCAAACACAAGGGAGGAATATTTTTGCTAATCCCCATTCGAAATTGCCTTGTGATTTCTCTTTGTTTCAGGTTTGCAAGATTCCACCCATGGACAGGTTCTAGCTTCATTACCCTTCTACCGAGAGACGTTTTCAATTGATTGAACAAGGTAAAACTGATCCTCGTTTTCCCACCTCTAATGGTAAGCAAGTTGAAGTTTCTCTATTCTCTAAACAACTTCATTCAACTTGTATTGATGACTTTGCTCATGACTTGAATTTTGAAAAGGTACTGTATGTTATTGTCGATAATTGCCATTCTTGGATTGATGACATTTTAATTTACTCAACAACATTAAATGATCATGTTTTCCATGTTAGAACGATTTTAGACATTCTAAGAGCTAAAAAATTGTTTGCCAACCTTGATAAATGCACATTTTTTTGTGATAAGCTAATATTTTTAGGTTTCATAATTAGTGCTCAAGGTATTCATGTTGATGAGGACAAAGTTAAGGCAATCAAGGAGTGGCCAACTCCTAAATCGATAACTGAGGTGAGATCTTTCCATGGTTTAGCTAGTTTTTATAGACGATTTGTGAAAGATTTCTCCACTATTGGTGAGTTGGTGAAATCCTTACACGAGAAGGCTAGGCAGCGAATAGCCAAAACAAATGACATCAACACCAACAAAGCAAAAAGGAGGCGCAAACGGGTTGTCTTTGAACCCGGAGATTGGGTTTGGGTCCATATGAGGAAAGAACGATTTCCTACAAAAAGAAAGTCCAAGTTGGACCCAAGGGGCGATGGGCCTTTCCAAGTACTCGAGCGATCAACGACAATGCCTATAAAATTGATCTACCAGGTGAGTACAATGTAAGTTCTACTTTTAATGTTGCTGCTTGTCCCCATTTGAATTTTTAGATTCGAGGTTAAATCTTTTTGAGGAAGGGGGGAATGATACGAGTCACAAAGGCCCAACCCAAGCTCAAGAACGTGATGGGCTCAAATTACCACGAGGCCCAATAACGAGGTCAAAGGCTCGACAAATGCGTTCCAAACTAAATGGGACCATTCAGGAATTTGTTAGCGAGGCCTTAGATGCGTACACGAAAGAAAGAGAAAATCAAGATTCACTTTCTTGTTTTCAAGAAAATCAACAAACTGAATCTTGGCCCAATTTGCTGTTTGGAGCGATTTCAAGAATCAAGAAAATCAAGATTTCAAATCTTGGAAATCTTGATCCAAGAAACCGAATCTGGCAGCCAAAGCACATTGGATCTCCGTTACGAGCATCAATGAACCAATTTTGGTAGGAGATGGACTACAAGCCCAAGTTCTTGAAGGCAAGGCCCAATAAGAGGATTCCAAGCCCAACCAAGAAGTCAAACCATACTTAGTTGAAAATCAGGCCAAATTGTTAAAGTGGCCCAATTTGTAAAAATTTTAATTGTTTAATTTAATTTTTAGACTTTAGGAGTATTATATGTAAAAATTCAGCCCAAGCAGCCCATTAAAATGCCTTGGCTGAATTTCCCTCTTAAATTTGTTAATTAGGTTTGTTTTAAGTTTTCCTAATGAGATTAGGAAGTAGTTATAAGGCCTATTTATAGGCATGGCCGGCCACCCTTGTTACCCACATTAGAAACACCTTGAAATTTTCAAATTTTCTTTGAGTGAAAATTCTCTTTGTGTTCTCCAAGAATTTTCTCTTGAGTTTTCTTTAGAAGTTGTTTTAACAATCTTTTTTATTGTGGGAGCCATCCTCAACCTTCTTCTTGCCATTGATCTTCATTGGAACGGAGATTAGAGCCGTTTGAAGGGAGTTGTGAAATCTTTATCGATTTCAAGGCTTCTTAGGACTTTTCTTTATTCTTTTGCTGTTCATTCTTCTTTATTCAATTCTGCTTGTGCCGCTTTGTTGAATAATTTGGGATTACTTGTTCTTGTTTCGTTTCAGCCATTCCAAACTTCAAGATTTGATTCGGCACTTCCTTGGACATAAAGAAACATTTTTTATTCACAAAAATCCCCCTTTTTTTGTCGTCCAATCCCTAGAACTAGTGTCCATTGATTTCGCAATATGTTTGTAATTTAGTTGTTGTTTTGTGTTCTTTGATAGTTTCGGCTGATCGGAAGTTAATCTTGGGGCTTAATTTTGTGTTCTTGGCTTCCAAGAACATCTATTCATAAGTGTTTTGATTCTTGGCCGTTCTTTATTGATTTGGGGATTTTTAGTTTCCAGATCTAATTGATTCTAATTAAGTTTTGTTGTTTCGTTTCAAATCCAAACGTTTAGAGTTTTCGTAGAAGTTTTCCGTGACTTGACAACTCGATCTTGGTCCACGCGCAACCCTCTATCAATCTGAGTGTTACAGAACCAAACACACAATTTATCTCATTCCTTTAACAAGTATTCAAATAATTTATAAACATATAACATATCATAGAATAAATATACACGTGGGCCTTTATTCGGGTTTACAAGGCCCGAAAATTTCCTTAGAAACATTCAGGGACCAAAATGAGACAAATCAGAAATTTTGAGAAAAACATAAAAATTTGAGATGTAGGGGTCACATGGTCGTGTATCCAAGCTGTGTAACATAGCCCAGACCATGTGAGCATTTAAAGTTGGGACACACGATCGTGTCCCAGCCCGTGTCTCTACCCGTGTAACTCACTGACTTAGGTCATAGGCCGTGTCGTAGGTCGTGTGTCAGGCTATGTAATTCACTGGCTAAAAACACACAGCCGTATCACAAACCATGTGCTAGACTGTGTGACTCACTGACTTGATACACATAGACATGTCACGAGCCGTGTCTTAGACCCTGTACGGTACATGGCCATGTGGTAGCCCATGTCCCAAGTAGTGTCCACTAAAATGAACCTTAAACATCAAGTTTACCAAATCTTACTTGCATGGACATTAAGCAACTTAATTACTAGTCATTTAACCAATTCAAAACATAATTTAACATGCTCAAAACATGCCATAACAAGCATCTTATGTGCCTAACCAATGCACCATCATTGGTACCACATTTTATATTATCTAATACATTACAAAGCATCAATCACTCATGACTCACATTCATACCAGACTTCACTATATTTAAACTACAAGCTTTAAGCTAAACATATACCAAAACATTTAGTCTCAAAATCAATCAAAAGACCTCTTATATATGTCATTACAAAATAAAGCATCACACTATGACTATAAAGCACATCATTCAACAACTACACACCAAGGTGTCCATCTATGCATTATATATGTATACTTGTTCCATCATTAGAAAATATACTCTAAGAAAAACCACAAATCTTACTCATTAACTACATCTAAAAACATTCATAAAACACATATATTCATCTATATATACATGCCACTACCCAAAATAGATATAAGAACTATCAAATTAGATGGATAGTGTGAGCTGGTTGGTTGATCCTTCCAAAAAGTCAACAACGATTATCTGCAAAACAACCCACGAAAAACCGTAAGCTTACTTAGCTTAGCAATTACATAGCATAACATTTACTCTAAATATAATTAAACTCGATTTACATATTAAGTGATTACTCAAAGTTTCAAAAACATAAATGGTGAAATACTGAGACATTATAATGCTTTTAGGGATAGCGAAGTACAAACAAGGGCACGTATGTGCATTCAGGGATATCGAAGTACAAATACGGGCACGTATGTGTATTCAGGGGTATTGAAGTACAAATAGGGGCAATATATGCATTTAGAGGTACCGAAGTACAAACAGGGGCAAGTATGTGCATTCAGAGGTAATAAAGTACAAACAGGGGCACATATGTGCATTCAGGGGTTTTGAAGTACAAATAGGGGCATGTATGTGCATTCAGGGCTACTAAAGTGAAAACAGGGGCATGTATGTGCATTCAGGGGTGCCGAAGTGAAAACACAAACACTAATATGCAATTTAAGATATCGAAGTAAAATTTATATATAAATGAATTAACTAGAAAACAAAAATATAAAACACAAGTAAACTTCATTTTCATATTGAAATACTATGAACTTACCTACGATTCAGTTCTGGTTAACACGCAGGGACTATTCCACAATATTTCCCTTTCCTCGGTTATTGTCTTTTTTATTCAAGTCTTGATCTATATAATAATTAAATACAATATATTAATCTCATACACATTTCACATTCTATTCAATGCATATGACCCTTAAATTTTCATTAATGATACATTTTACCTAAACTTTTATATTTTTCACAATTTAGTCCCTATACCCAAAATTTCCAAATTAACAAATTTTTACAACTTTCCAAAGCAAACTGAATATCATTCTAAGCTAGGGAGTCCACCATGAATCATTAATTACTAATCTTCGTAAAAAATTAAATATTTAATCAATTTATTCCATTTACTAAAACTATCAAACAAATCAATTAGTAAACTAATCAAAATAAACAACTAACACTTCAACTCCATCAAATAACATCGAAAATAACAAGGGTTCATCAATGGAAATATCTAAAATCTTTAACATTTTCAAAAATGAAGGCTCGGGTTAACTGGACTTAGTTGTAACAATCTCAAAAACATAAAAATTACAAGAAACGAAACTAAAATGAGCTTACATGCAAGCAATGGAAATGGCTGAACCTAGCTTGATAAAAATGGTGTTCTTTCACCCAAATTTTTGGTTGTTCACTTGTAGAAGATGACAATGTTATTTTGTTATTATTTTACTTTAATTTTATTATTAATTTACAAGTATACCCTTTTTATTTAACATACAATTAATTAGTTCAACATGCAAAATTGTCCATTTGACCTTACTAAGGTCTAATTATGACATAAGTCCTCCCTCCTTTATTAATTAAATAACCTATTTCCTATAATTCAATTATAACTAGATTTTTCATCTTTTGCGATTTAGTCCTTTTTCTCAAATTAACTAAGTAAACATTAAAATTTCTTCACTAAAATTTAATACTACCCTAATGTAACTCCATAATTATTGACTAAACCATAAAATACAACTTTACTTACCGAAAGTTGTGGTCCTAAAATCGTTGTTCTGTTACCACTAAAAACGAGATATTACAAATTGTATGTGAGTTACTCTATTAATTGTTGTAGCACCCTATAACTCAGGTCCGACAATTGGACCCAATGAGGAGTGTTACATTTAGTGTTATCAAAACTACAATTTAGTTTATTCTAGGATTGAACATAGCGCGTGTCGAGTATAGAAAGTTCATGCCACAATAACTTGTGACAATGTGATTCTTTTTTATCCAACCTAACTTTGTTTTTCTTATAGATATACAATGTCGACTGAGTCTAATCGTGCCGTAACTGATGAGGTAGATAGTAATGTTCTGGTTTCCTAACAGAGAGCAAGTCATAGCATACCCATGTCCAAAATACCTAAAAGTGAGGATTGTGGTGCTTTCTTCCAAATGATGAATGAATGGTTTGCACAGTTTATGCGAGCTAACCCTATGACTCTGCAACCTCCGCCCCCTCTTATGCCTCCCTCAGCACCTTGTCGTCCCCAAAGTTCAAGTCCAATAATTATTAATCGACCCTAACATATAAGATTCTCAAGTGTGGGACAGAAAAATTCCGAGGTTTATATAATGATGATCCAACAAAAGCTAAATATTGGCTAGAAAAGACACAATGAGCTCTTGATGAATTAGCTTGTTCTCCCAAAGTTAGTTTAAAATGTGTTACATATCTGTTGAAAGAATATGCTTACCAGTGGTAGATTACTTTGGCATCTATGGTCCCAAGAGACAGGGGGACATGGGATTTCTTCTAGAATGAATTTAAGAATAAATATATCAGTAAAATGTATCTAAAGAGAAGAAATGAGAATATATGGATTTGAAATAGGGAAAAATGTCAATTGTTGAGTATGAGCTTAAATTCATCTGCCTGAGAAAATATGCTCGAGAATTCATACCTTTAGAGGCTGAAATGTGTACTTGATTCGAGTGTGGCTTAAATGAAGGCATACGAATGATGGGGGTGCACTAGAAATTAAAAAGTTTGTGGTATTATTTGAACGTGTCTAGATAATATAAGAGATTTGGAATGACAAGAAACATGCTAAGGCTAAAAGTGAGGACACCGTAAAGCGTAACATGTCTAGAACCTTTTCGACTCCTCCGTATAAAAGAACGAGGGATTTCAAAAGACAGTTTGTTAATACTACAAGAAATCCGAAAAAAATGTATCCAGACAAAATTACCTGAAGGCTCAGGCTATGTTAGTAATGAGTACCGATAGTGTTCAAAATGTAGACAAACCCATGTACAAGCATTGTGGCAAGAATCACTTCAGAGAATGTAGATTGAAAAAGGAATCTTGCTTCGATGTGATTCGTTTAAGCATTATTTGAGGGATTTTTAGAATAGAGCCGAGATAGGTTCAGAGCATATTACTGAATCAGTGACAATTTCATAGAATGGTTCGAGACCCAGAAATATTTCTAGAGCTAGCCACAGTGGGGCACGTGATGTAACTATTAGATTTGGAGGTTGTGCACCAGCTAGAGCTTACGCAATTCGAGCTAGATAGGAAGCTACAACACTTGTCTTCATTTCTGCGATGAGATCAAGTCGGTGAGTTACGTCGCCACGAGGAACCCCCAAAGTCGTGACATCAACCCGATATTTTTTAAACTTTACGATTTTTTCCTAATTCGACCTCGAGTTAGCAAAAGAGCTTTCTTAAGCTCGTATAAGACTCGAAAATGATGAAAAATTATATTGATATTTTTTAATATTGTTAATAGTATTCATAAAAGGGTAAATTGAAACATAATTACTCCACTAACGGATGTGACATCTCATAGCTCAGATCCAACGATCAGATCTGATATGGGTGTTACAAATTCGATAGTTTTAAAAATTTTACATTTTAATACTTAACCAAAGTCGATTTATCAAAAGAACTTTATAGTAAGGACACTAGATCCCAATAGTTTTAAACACTTTAATCATGACTCTATAAAGAAGATTAATGCTTTTACAAATTCCAATTTAATTAATTTAATTTTACTATTGTATATTATTAATGAATAGGATAAAATTGAAAATTTTATTTAAAATAAATCCTTTCCTTTCCTTTCCACAGGTTCAAAGAAAATATTAGAATTCCTTTCTTTTTGTTTCCTTTATTACTTTTAATTATCCAAACAAAATGTAAATATATAATTTAATTTCTTTTAACCTTTCCTTCCTTTCTTTTCTCTTAATAATATTTATTCAAAACTAAGGCAAAACAGTGAAGAAGGAAACCATTGACTGATTAAATTTGACAATGTTGAATGCTTGTTTCAAAGAGAGTATAAGTGAAGTTCTAAGAGAATGCGAATGGATTGTTATCTTTATTCCTTTTTAGGAGAGTAAAGTGAAAAAGAAATTTTAATTAAAGTCTGTTTTATTTTTTAAATTTTAACTTATTCTTTTTTCTAATAATACACATAAACATTATATGGGTGGTCGATGTAGAAAACTAAATGAAAAGTCTCGTGTTTATTTGTTGGAGATGCAACAAAGATTTATTTTCAAGTTTAAAGTATAAAAGTTTAAAAAAGTATCAAAGTGAAGAAAGTCAGTAAATTTAAAGGTTAAATTGAATAATAATAATAATAATAATAATGATGATGATGATATGATGATGATAACAAAGTCAAAGCATGAAACCGTCTAACAATGTTTGGAATCAAAATCAATTTGATTGTTTGTGTTCATCAATGCTCAAAGTTTTCTGGAAAATAAATCATAAAGTAGCAAAAAAGGTAGTTGGAGAGAGAGTAATATCATTGCTAACGGAAGGTTTGGAGGGCATCATAAAGAGATTATTGGAAGCAAAGATTAATATAGGGAAAAGAATCTACCTCAACGACTCTGAAATCAGACAACTTTGCCTCACTGCCAAAAAGCTCTTTCTCTCCCAACCTAATCTCCTTCAGTTAGAAGCTCACATTAACATCTGTGATACTCCTCTTCATTTCATATTTTCATTTTCTCTAAAATTTATTAATTATTCACCATTATTTATTCACAATTATATATCACATCTTCAATGTCATTTGATATTTATACTTGTAAATATTTGATTAGATGCCTAAATTCTTCCTTCACACACTAGTCTATGTCTTTTCCCTTCCCTGAATCTTGGGTTTTTCATACACTAATTCTCTATTCACATGATTGTTTAATCATTTTATTATCATTATTATTATTTACATTTATGTAGATTTTTTTTTATCATGAAAATATTGAGGGAAGAGAATGCAAGGGGAAGGGAATAGGTATAATAACATTTGAATCCATATTATTTAAATATTGCACAAGATCTCTAATATGTTCCAAGCAAAATTTGGCTTGTATGGTAAATTTTCAATTCTTGTTATTAATGCATAGATATTGTTATACCCCTAATCAGTGCAAACACGATGATTATGATTCTAGTTTAATAACCATATAACTTAAAAAGGCTCAAAATATTGCAAAGCATTCTGTTGAGATTATGTGTCAAGTAATTAAGTGTATTTAGCTTAAGGTCGAAAAGTAATTATCAAATGAACTTTTCAAGTTGAAAGTAATGTTAAACATATATGATTTCTAAGTTAAATCACTTTTTTAGGCTCGCTTTTCAATTTAAACTACAAAAAATTAAAAACTTTAGCTTTTGATTTTTCGAAAAGTAGCTTAGGTGTGAAATTTTAAATTTATTTCTCGTTTATATTAATTACAAATGATAAATATGATTTATATATTTAAAATTAAGTTTTACAAACAATTTATATTTCATATATTGAAAAATTGGTATGGATTGTCATAAATTACTTTATCATATTTCTATTATAATTTAAGATGGATATTTATTGATACCAAAATAATAATATGAAATTATTGGAAAATAACAACAATAAATAAATGACAAAATAAGAATATTTTGCATTTGACTAAATTAATCCATCAGTTATAAATTTTTTTATTAAATAAAAGGTTTAAGTTTATATGTAATTTTAATATTTAAAATATAATTTATATATTTAAATTGGATTTTATAAGTAATTTATATGAACTACTTAAAATATTTAAAAAATGACAAACAAGTAGTTGGAAGAAGTGGTAGTGAACTTTTTCTCCAAACATTTGAATCAAGTCCACATTTTGAAGTCAGCAAAATTATAATCAAATAATAAAATAGACAGATCCCTATAATTTATATGAAAAATATTTAAAAGGTTATCTAAAATAAACTTTATCCCATGTTAAACTAAATTTCTCAAAAATAAATTTTGAACGACACATTTCAAAAAGAATGCTAAATTAAACATTGCTAGAAATCACAGCCTTTTTCCTCTTTGTCATACAAAATTCAATTGTGAATTACATAACATTTTTGTTCACAGGTGATGTACATGGCCAATATTCAGACCTTCTTCGGTTATTTGAGTACGGTGGATTTCCACCAAAGGCCAACTACTTGTTTCTCGGAGACTATGTAGACAGTGGAAAGCCAAGTATAGAGGCTATATGTGATGCTAACCCGGTCGCATCATGTTTTGACACAACTCGCCGACATCAGAATTGACCTAAACTTGAAGGGCCCAAGTGCAAGATGAAACATATCTTAGGCCTGATTGATTATTGGGTCAATGCTTTTAAGGACTTTTTAATTTAATATAGTTTTATTTAAATTAATAAGTTTGCATATTTTTAATTTTTAGACTTGCACTTTGTGTGTTCTACATTTAATAAAGTCATGCATTATGTAACTCCCATGTTAGTTTAAGTCTGCACCATTAAATTAAGTCTTGCATTAAGTAACTCATTTGTCATTTAGTTTGCATTTCAAACCATGCATTTAAGCATCTTAGTTTAAAAATGACTTGCTAGACATTTATTCAACTCATCTTTGTTTAATTAATAAGTGTTTTTGTTGAACTTTATTTAATAAGTGTTGGTTTTAATTAATCTAGTTACTAGGATTATTTATTGATGCATGAGTTTAAATTTATTTATTTTTGCATCTTTAATTAACTAGTTGCTGGAATAATTGATGCATATGTTTAGTTCATTTATTTGAGTTAGGTATTTATTTTTTATATGTTTAATTAGTGTTTAATGTGCTTAATGAGTTATTTTAATGTGTTTATTGCAGGAGTTTCTTCAGCTCACAACCGTTACATTTCAAAGTTGTTACAACTTAATTGAAGTGACCTTTCAAGTGCTATTTGAATAGAAAAGAAAGAGCTGTTACAAAGGGGGGTTTAGTACATCATTAAAGGAAGTTTTAAAGAGCATTATATACTCTTTAAATTTCGGCAGCAACCCTTTTCAACTACCAGTTGTTTTTGTTCTTTCAAAAGAATAAATTAAGCATTCAAATCATCATTAAGGAGCTGATTTCTATTCGGCTAGCCAAGGGACAGCTCAAGAGTCATTTTTCAAGCCTTCATGGACATTCATTCAGCTGAATTGAAGAGAATTCAATGAATGAGTTATTTGTTTCAAGAATGCCAAGAGACTTGAACTTTAATTTAGCTTTTAATTAGCACATTAAGACGAATGCTTGTGACTATTTGGCTATCCTATTTTAGCACTATAAATAGGTGAAATCAAATTTTGTAATGAAACTTTTGATCATTTTTGAATGAAACTCTGTTCATTTGGTGAGAATTACTTTTCTCCGATTTTGTACAAAGATTTGTTGGCTTATCTACAAAGCTAGTGGCGTCAACCCGTTTTTTGTTTTATCCCGAACTTATCACTTTAGCAAGTGTGGTGTTCGAACCCTATATCGAGGTTCCTATCTTTCTAGATAGTGGGTCGAGGTTTTGATTAAATTTTCTATCCATCTCATTAAACGTATAAGTGTTGGGTCGACACTTACTAGTGTTGGTTCTTACTTGTTTCTTGAGCCGTTTTTCTTTCCTTCATTTTATCATAACCGAACACATCCATTTTTAGCCATTTTTCCTGAACCTTTGTTGTTATAAAACAATATTGAGCCTATTTTTTTTTCAATTTTATTTGTTAGCTATTCATTTGTTCCTTACTTCATCGTAGACGATTGGGCAATTCAAATACGACTCGACTCAACACCGAGGCGGATCGTATCATTTGGCATCAGAGGTGTTAAAACGAGAAGTACGGACTTATGAAGACAAGCCAGAATAGGTTCGTGAAGTGCAAAAAAATTTTGAAAACAAAATTCAAAAAAAAAATTCAAGTTGTATTCGCAAGTTTCTCATTGAAATTTGAAGTATTGAAAAAAATGAAAATTCGAAAAAAAAAAAGTGTTGGAATTTTTTTCCAGTAATTATCTTTTCTATTCCTGATCCACAAAGATTGAATTTCTACCCGCATCTCTTCTACCCCTATGCCACACTCAACCCGAATTTATTGATATTTTTTTTTGTTCAGCCTACCCTATACTTATTCATTATTTCCTTTGATTCCCAAATTTGTGACTGACCCCTAAGCCTACGATTAAGCCTTGACAAGTCTACTTACAAATTCACGAGAAAAGAAGAAGTGGAAAAATGCACGAGAGTGTGTGATATGAGCTCGCCCAAGAAACTAGATGTCGAATCCATGGAGCTGCCTTCGGGGCCAATCACTCGAGCACGCGCCAAGAGGGTCCAATATGTCGTAGCAAGCTACATTGCTCAAGTGTGGAGTGATGGGCTGGCCGAACATAAAAATCCCAGGTCAACTAGCTTGATTTGCACCTTTTTACAAGCTGATTTAGCTCGTGTCAGCTCAATTCGGCACTTAACTAGTTCAATGAGCTGATTTCATTTATTTTGAATCAAATTAAATTACTCGTGTTAGTTTAAATCAGCTCAAATCATATAATTAAATAACTGTGTTTAAATCTGGACATTTTAATTTAGATTATTAAATGTGTCTTATATTAGTACATGTTTTTAATATGTCCTTGTTAAGTCATAAATTAAATATGTTTAGTTTAATTACAAAGTTTTAAAGTGTCTAGATCAAGACAAATTTATTAGTGGCTACTAATTAATTTGTCTTAGCCGAATTAATGTGCAGAATTTTAATATGTTTCAGCTGTTGATTTCATGAGTATTAAATTTGTCTTAACCGAATTTATTTGGTATTTTTTTCAGATGAATCAGCTAGCTTAAAGGCAAAGGATGTCATTAAAGGAGGAGCATGTATTTGGCACATGCATGGACGGCATTTAAGGTGCAGCTGCCTTGTGCTTTCAGCTGACTGTTTGTGCAGCTTAATAGACTTCCAGCTGTTGTTTTTGAGCTTTTCCAAGAGCCAATTTCGTGGAGAGCAATGGCCAATAGTTGCCTCATTAATTCCAGCAGCTAGCAAGCTTGGAGGCTACTCATATTCGGCCAAAGGAGCATGTGTTTTCAAGCTAGCCATTTCTCTTCCCCAAAGTAGCAATTAAGCTCATTAAAACACCTTAGCTGAATATGGATTTTTATCATTAAGAGGCCAGCCGAATCATCCATTCTAGAATTATAATTTTTTAAATTTTAATTAAGAATGTACTTAGGAAATTTCTAGGAAGTTTCCTAAAGAAACTTAAGGCTTAAGGAGCTATCAAAGAGGCCATTCGGCTAGACTTAGTCCAGCCTATAAATATGCTATGTAATCCACATTTGGAGGTTAATGAACAAATTTAGAACTTTGTCAAATTGTGAGGTTGTTTTCAACTTTCGATTTTCTCCAAAGACTTGTCTGACTTATCAAGCATTTTTGTGGCACCAAACCTATCTTTGTTTCTATCCGAACTTATCACTTAAACCCAAAAGTGTGGCGTTCAAACCATACCGAGGTTCCTATCCTTTTTTATAGTGGGTTGAGGTTTCAATTCACTTCTTTTCAACCCAAACTGACATTCTCCTAACCTAAACATTCGTATAAGTTACGGGTTAACACACTTCTATTGTGTTAGTTCGGCTTGGAATCCTTAGCCAAACCCCATTCATCACTTCCTAAAATATTCCACAAGCTCGTTGAACCTGATTAAACCTTCACAACTTGTTCCATACTCTTTTTGCTAGAAAAGCCTTCAACTTACCCAATTCACGATCCGGCAAATCATTACGACTCAATTCCTCATCAAGGCGAGTGCGTATCAAGTTGGTATCAGAGCTAACTGAATCGAATTAAGAATTGTTGTCTTCGGTATTACGAGATAATAAAAAAATCAAAAAAAATTATTCAAATTTCCTTATTGTACTCAGCATTGTGTATTAAAAAAATCAGAATCTAAAACAAAATTGAAATTCATAGTTGGATTGTAAAAGTGTTGTTGCCCGAAAGACCATATTTCAACAGCCACACTTATCCTTTTCTACCTTTGTTTGTTAAGCCTACCCAATCTCGACATTATTCTCCCCACCAAGCCACATCCATTTTGTAAGCCGACTCCAAACAGTATGATTCGTCAACTTATAAAGCTGAAGTGAGTGATAATTCTTTGTCAGTGATTGGTGAGTTCTTGTTGTGAGTTTAAAAGAGTTTCAAAATGTCACAGTCCGGAGAGAAACCCAAATGAGGGAGGCGAATTTCGTCCAGTTAGAAACGTCAGAGGAGGAGTGCCGAATCTCACTTTACAAGCAATTATGTGAGAAATGGAGCGATTATTTGATCGCAAGCTCGAGCCAATCGAAGATCGTTTATATCAATTTGAAACCCAAGGTCAACGTGAGGCAACTTCAGAAGTTGAGAGGTGAGGACGAGAGCGTCCAAACAACAACTTTAACAAAGTAAGTGAACCCGAAAGTGAGCCCTTGTCTGTTCGAAACATACCTCAACTAGGCCAACAAAATTGGGGTCTAAGAGATCGAGATCGTCCCGACAACAATCTCAAAAATATCAATATGTCTATTCCACCATTTCAAGAGAATAACGATCCTGAATCCTACTTGGATTGGGAAAAAAAATGGAACTCGTCTTCGACTGCCATAACTATTTGAAAAATAAAAAGGTCAAGCTCGCAGCCATTGAATTCTTGGACTATGTGATCGTGTGGTGGGATCAATTGGTGACTAGCCGAAGGAGGAACGGGAAGAGGCCTATCTCCACTTAGGCCAAAATGAAGGCTGTCATGCGAAAGCATTTTGTTCTATCCTACTACCACCGAAAGTTGTACCAGCGATTGTAAAATCTCACGCAAGGTAACCGAAGCATCGAAGACTACTATAAAGAAATGGAAATCGCTATGATAAGAGCTGACGTGGAGGAAGACCGTGACGCAACAATGACAAGATTTCTAGCCTGCCTGAATCGGGATATTGCCAATATCATTAAGCTTCAGCTTGAAGTTATGGACATGGTGCATATGGCAATAAAAGTCGAGAAACAATTGAAGCGGAAAGGAACCACCCGGATGTATCCAACGACTTTTACCAACAAATGGTCTCAAGGAACAATCAAAGCTCCCATCCGGCCTAAGGAGCCTTTTGTTACTGCTAAGCCCAACCAATCAAGTGGCAAGGCTAGCAAAAATAAAAATAAGGTTGTTCCGAATCAATCTCGTGATATAAAGTGTTTCAAGTGTCAAGGAAGAGGCCACATCGCCAGTCAATGCCCTAATCGATGAGTGATGGTGGTTCAGTCAAATGGCTAGATCGAGTCCGAAGATGAACAAGAGAAGGATCCTGACATTCCCACGGAGGAAGATGAAGAGCTCGAGTTGCCCGTCGAAGGAGAATTACTCGTTGTCAAGAGAAGCTTGAATATCTAAGTAGCCGAGGAGGAACAACAACGAGATAACATCTTTCACACCCGTTGCCATGTTCAAGGCAAGGTGTGTAGTCTGATTATTGACGGAGGGAGTTGCACCAATGTCGCTAGTTCTTTGCTTGTTGAAATACTTGGTTTAGCCACCACGAAGCATCCAAATCCTTACAAGCTGCAATGGCTAAACGACGAAGGTGAACTCAAGGTGACGAAGCAAGCAAAAGTGGTGTTTTCCATAAGCAAGTATCAAGAGGAGGTGATTTGCGATGTCGTACCGATGCACGCGAGACACTTGCTATTGGAGCGTCCTTGGCAGTTTGACCGACGGGTAGTCCATAATGGCTACACGAACCAGTATTCATTTAAGCATCTTGGAAGGAATGTTACACTAGCTCTCCTCGCACCGCAACAAGTGCATAAATCGTGTTTATATGTTCTTAATTAAAATATATATAATGTTATGAAATGTCATACATAATTAATGATTGCATATCCAATTACGTACAATAATTACCGATCCCCGTTGGAACAATAGGAATCTGTATGATACAAATGACATGTCATTAGGGTTACATGATTTGGCTGAGGTCCTGCATGTGTTGCGGATACGCCACAACTGGTGAGAGCATACCGATTTATAGCTCTTGAGAGCATACCGATCTATAGCTCGAGTGAGCATACCGATTCACAGCTCGTATGAGTATACATGTACATGAATTTACGGATTATAGTTAATGAGCTAGCACACTATGTGTAAGCTATCCAGGGTATCCAACGGTATTCTAAACGGTTCAACGGGCAATGTTTTGATACAAAATGATATGAGTTCAATAAGAACTATTACAGGTATACAAATAAGATACATGATATATAGATATATAAAATGAATGATACATGTATATGGAACTTGATTAATTGTAGAGCTCATCCATGATTATTGGTTCATATATGTATTTACATTGCCAATATGGTTGGAATATATGTGCTTAGGCATTTGGCCAAAAATGTGTTGGGATATGCTTTGTTACTTACCTATTACTTGATCAAATGGTAAGTTAAATTCTAAGTTATACGAACTTACTAAGCTTAAATGCTTACTCTGTGTTATTTTCGGTGTTTTATAGTGAATCAAAAGCTCATTCGGTATCACACTATCCAACAGCTCTTTTGGTACATTCGGATGTTTAAATTTTGTTATAATGACATGTATAGGTATTTTTAGCTAATGTTTGCCTATATGTTTAGTTGTTGAAATGGTCATTTGTTTGGCTTGTGTTTTGGTACTTTGATGATGGTATGAGTTTGGTTTTGGCATGTAAATATTAGCTTTAATATGGTTGATGGTTTGTTTATTGTGGTTGGATGATGGAAGATGATATGGTAGATGAATATGCAAAATATATATGGCTTATAACTTGTTGAGAATTGGTATTTTGTTTTAATAGCTTAAATGTCTATTGAGGCTAATTATAGAATGGCATTTTTGTACCAAATGATTGTGTTCTAGTAAGTAAATTATATGATATGTAATTATGCAAATATGCATGCAAGTTAATTGATTATTTGGTCAAATTGAATACATGGTTGGACATTTTTATATATTGTCATTTGAGGTGCCTATAGGCATATTGGTTGTATGATATTATACCTAATGTATATGACTTGTTTATGCTTGATTTGGATGCCTTGATATGGCTTGTAATTATATGCCTATAGGTAAGTTCGTATGTTTAAATAACATTTTAATGTTATTTTGATATATATATATGTTATTGTGTTATTTATCATGTAAATGATGATGAAAATCCAACGACATTACGATGATTATCGAGCCCCGTTTGAACCTTAGAAATATATAGGATATAAATGACATCATTAGGGTTACCATGTTTCGGGTGCCAGTCTTGAATGTCCTACCGATGGCTAAGTTCTGACATTTGTTGCAGATACTCATTAGCTTGTGTGAGTAGCATCGTGTAGCTTACATTCCGACATCAGGTTGTGTGAGTAGACCCATTTTATGGCTCAAGTGAGCAACGATGTAAAGGAAAAGGAAAAGGAATGGTTTCGACCATACGTTTAGCACGCTTTGTGTAAGATTTCTCGTGTATCTAATATTATTCGAAATGGTTCAAAGGGCATGAAAAGGGAAGGAACAGTAAATGTTCCAACAGCTATGTTATGAACCTATGAAAAGGTATGAAACGATAATGATGTATGAATGTATATCTATGTTTATGGAAAGTATGAATTCAATGGCATGATGGTCATGTGAATTTACCTTACCATGTGATAATTCAATTGTATTATGTGTTAATGCACTAACAATTGTTGTTAATGATTCTTAGGCTTGTGCTCAGCTATTGGTTGGATTGTTTCATGTTTAATGTTAAAGTTATGCATTGAAATGGTAAGTTATGTTCATGTTATACGAACTTACTATGCATTATATGCTTACGCAGTTTTCTTTCCTATGTTTTATAGATTACCAAAAGCTCGATCAGTTTGGAAGCTCGTCAGAGACGTATCACACTATCCAGTGATTATATCGGTAGTTTTAATGTTTTAGCCAAGGTTATAACGACATGCATAGGTGGACTTAGTTTAATGGCTAGTTGATATTTATGGCATGTAAATGTTGCTTTGAATTTGTGGTACTTTCTGTACTTCTGATACCTTATAGTTGAGTGTTAACATGGTCAAGTTGATGCATGATTTTATGACCAAAATGGTAAGTGATGGTATGTTTGCAATGTGGTAAATTATGGTATGTTTTGATATGGAATTGAGCTAGATGTGTATAGATGAGTTATGGCCAATTATGCATAAGTTTAGGTATACTTGCTTGATTGTGATTGAGGTGCCTATATGGCATATTGGTTAGATGGATTAATGACCTATTGATTTGGCCTTATTATGCATGTTTTGGTATGCTTTAGTGCTTTGATTATATGTGTATATTACTTGCAGGTACATGTTTGAAATAGGTGAAGGAAATGGCCTGATGTTGGCCAATTTCTTGTCCACACAGCCTAAGACACGTCTATGTGTCTCAGCCATGTGTGACACACGGCCATGTGAGGATGTGAGGCCATTACGAGTGTTACACAGCTTGGCACACGAACGTGTGGCTTGGCTATATGACCAAATCATAGAGTTATAAGGGCATGGACATGGGCTGGGACACGACCGTATGTTCCTATTTCAATTGTTACACGGCCTGGCCACACGGGCGTATGACCCCTATAGTTTAAAATTTCTAACTTTTTCTCAATGTTTCAAATGTTTCCAACATAGTCCCGATTTGTTTCTAAAGTATTTCTAAGGCCTGGAGGGTTCGATTAAGGGAAAATATGCATGTCTATGATTGGATTATGCTATGTTTATATCTATGTTTTGAAAGGTATGTTTTCATGTTACGATTCTACGGTAATGCTTCGTAACCTTATTTCAACGACAGATACGGGTTAGGGGGTTACATTAAGTGGTAAGTGCATCATATTATAGGCATGAGAGAGCTTGGTTTTGATTCCAAGCAACCCTATTCACCTCCTGCAATTATCCAAAAAAAAAGAAAAAACAGAGAGAAAGAACAAAGAAAATGTTAGAGCAAAAGAATATGATATCTTAGTGAAGGAAAACAAGTACACTTATCTATAATATGCATAACATGCTACCTCATTAAAAACTTATTCACCTCCAATTAAAATATTTATAACACCCCTTACGTATTTACTCCCTCTCACAACCTCACATACTAACTTTAAGTTGGCACATACTAATTTCATTATCAAGCTTCTCAAATGTGCTAGTTAGTGTTCTATCTACTTTGATGTACTAACCGACTAGGCATGTGCACATTAAAATAATGACTTTATAGAACAATTTTGAAATCCCAATTTTACTTAAACTGTATAGTGTCAGTTGTAATATTTATAGTTCCTATGGTACACGAAGTGTTCCAAAGGGTCGAACCCAAAGGAGCCAGAGATTTAATGATTTCTATTAAAAAATACATACAAGAAAGGAGTCTAGTTAGCTGCTCACTAATTGCTATAGTACAACAAAGCATAAACCGAGATTTTTAACACTAATCTCTAATTAACTATCCTAAGGATTAAATTGCAAAAACCACAAAACTATGAAATTATCAAATAAATAATTGATGGAGGTTGGTTGACTTCGATGTTGTTCACCGGTTCTCGAACAAGGGACTTCGATGTGAGTCACACGGCCTGGCCACACAGTCGGTGACCCTTGCAGTTTAAAATTTCTAATTTTTTCCTCAATGTTTCAAATGTTTCCGATTTAGTCTCGATTCATTTCTAAAGTATTTCTAAGGCCTTGAGGACTCAATTAAGGGACAATATGCATGTATATGATTAGATTATGCTATGTTTATATCAATGTTTAGAAATGTATGTTTTTATGTTATGATTTTACGGTAATGCTCTGTAACCCTATTTTGGTGACGAATACGGGTTAAGGGTGTTACATTTAGTTATATCAAAGCTACAATTTAATCGATTCTTAGGTTGAACTTAGTGTATACGAGTCTAGGAATACATTCCATTATATAAGCTATGATACTGTGATAACTCCTGACTCGATTCGAGCTATGTTTTCATATAGATAATGTTATCCAATCGAGGCGATTCCGATGAGCCTGAAAGTAATGCGCAAGCCTCCGTTCACAGAGCAACGATGAGTGGTAGTAGGCCCGTATCTGAGAATCGAGGAGGAGAGGCTAAGGAAACCTTCTTCTCGATAATGAATGAGTGGTTTACTGAGTTCATACGAATGAACTCAATGGCTAAACGACCTTTACCCTACCTGTTCCCAAAACAGTTCCCGTAGTTCCTGAAGGTTTGGAACCAATACGAGTTAGCAAGCCTCTAGTTGATAAAATTATTATATATGGAGTTGAAGAGTTTAGACCAACGTATGAAGATGATTTGGAGAGAGCTGAGTTCTGGTTGGGAAATACAATCAGAGTTTTCGATGAATTATCTTGTACACTGGCTGAATGCGTGACATGTGCCGTTTCCTTATTGAAAGATTCAGCCTATCAGTGGTGGAACACTTTGGTTTCAGTTGTGCCAAGAGAGCAAGTAGACTGGGAATTCATTCAAACTGAATTTTGAAAGAAGCATGTGAGCCAGAGATTTCTTGACAAGAAACATAAAGAGTTGCTTGAGCTGAAATAAGGTCAGATATCTATCTGAATATAAGAGGGAATTTGTTCAATTGAGCAAATATGCCCAAGAATGTGTACCGTCAGAAATTGGTATGTGCAAATGGTTTGAAGATGGGCTGAATGAAGACATAAAGTTGTTAGTCAATATTTTAGAATTGAAAGAATTTGTTGTTCTACTTGACAGAGCACACAAAGCTAAAGAATTGAGTAAAGCTAAAAGAAAAGCTAATTATGAGGTTCGTGATTCGGGTAAGAAATCAATGGGAAAATCATATCAATCACTGTTAAAGAAGTCGAAAGAATATCACGGTCATTCGACAACTTCAGTGGCTTATTCTGGTAGAGATCGAGGAAAACAGCGTGTAAGTTCAAAACCTCATGCTATGTTTGTAGCGAGCGTAGGCAGTGTTAAGAATAACAAGCCTGAATGTCAACAATGTGGATGAAAATACTTTGGTGAGTGCAAGTTGAAAGACGGGGCATGTTTTAAATGTGGTTCGTATGAAGATTTTATCAAAGATTGCCCAGAGAGGTCCAAAAAAGAAAAAGCTTAGACTGTTCGATCAAGCAACACTACGGTAAGAAGTAAACCACTATGGAACAATAGAAATATGAGAAATAGTCGTAGTGGGACAAAAGATTTGTGAGATTCGAGGCATGAGCGCCGGCTAGAGCTTACGATATTCGTGCTTGAGAGGAAGCTTCAACACCAGATGTTATCACTAGTACATTTTCTATCTTTGACATTGATGTTAGTGATTTGATTGACCCGGGGTCAACACATTTATATGTATGCATGGCTTTAGTATCAAATAAGAAATTGCCTTTTAAGTCTACTAAATTTTTGGTTAAAGTAGCGAACCCCCTAGTCAATATGTGTTAGTTGATAAAGTTTGTAAAGACTGTCCTTTGATGATTCAGGGTTGCAACTTTCCAGCTGATTTGATGTTACTACCATTGATGAGTTTGACATAATTCTGGGTATAGATTGGTTAACTCTGCATGATGCTGTTGTGAACTATAGAAGAAAGCATATTATATTGAAATGAGAAAATGGTGAAAAGTTTCGTATTCAATCGGATATACTGGAGAGTATATCTAATTTTATATCAACTATATCAGCATAGAAATGTGTTAGAAAAGGCTATGAACCCTATCTTGCTTATATATTTGATTTTAGAGTCTCTAAGTTGAAGCTAGAATCGGTTCCAGTAGTATGTGAATATTCAGATGTGTTTCCAGAGGAGTTACCCGGGTTACCGCCGATCAGAGAGGTTGAGTTTGTTATTGAGTTAATGCTGGGAACATCTCTGATATTGATAGCTCCTTATGAAATGACACCTATAGAGTTGAAAGAGTTGAAAGCATAATTGCAAGAGTTGATAGATAGGGGTTTTGCTCGACCCAATTTTTCTCCTTAGGGTGCTTCGGTGTTATTTGTTATGAAAAAAGACAGGTTCATGCAATTATGTATTGACTATCGATAGCTCAACAAAGTCACGATTAAGAACAAGTATCCATTGTCACGTATTGGCAATCTATTTGATTAGTTGAAAGGTGCGACAGGATTTTCAAAGATTGATCTCCGTTCTGGTTATTATTAGTTGTGAGTTAAAGACTCGGATGTGCCAAAAACTGCGTCCAAGACCAGGTGTGGACATTATGAATTTCTTGTGATGCCATTTTGTTTGACTAATGCACTTACAGTATTTATGGATTTAATGGAAAAAATCTTCAAACCGTACTTAGACAGATTCATTGTGGTATTCATTGACGATATCCTGATTTATTCACGAGATGAGACAGAGCATGCCGAGCATTTGAGAATTATTTTACAAACTTTGCACGAAAAACAATTGTTCGCTAAGTTTAGCAAATGTGAATTCTAGCTTCAATGTTCCGAGGCTTAGGACGATTCAGAGTTGAAACAATAGATTCCTCAAAACAGATTTAAGCATTAGAAATGGTTAAGCACATGACATTTTTTCCCTTCGTCCCCAATTTATTCATAAGCTTGCCTCCTTATTTCTCCTTTTTTCGCCTACCTTATTTCTCCAAAATTTTAAAAGGTATTACGCGATATTAGTGCGTACAAATTTTTGTAATTGTGAACCGAAAGGTTTTCATTTTTTAGAGTAATTTTGATTTTGCTCTCTTTTTCTTTATTTTGCACTCTTTCATTCGCCCATTTTATTCTTCTTCTTCTTCTTCTTTAAATGTACTAATTCATGTAATCCCCTCATTTTCTTTTTTTGTACACAAAGCCACGATAATGCATTTAAAGAATGAGATAGAGAAGGATCAAGTACTAGACTCATTTAGGCTCAATGCTTTGATAAGGCTTACAAGAAAAGGGTACTCAAGGCTTAAAGATATAGGAACTAGGGGTACATAGCAACAAGTAAGCTTTTAGGCTCTACGCTATCTCAAACAATGCCTAAGGTCTTTCCAAAAATATCCACAAAACACAACTTCTATCATGCATACATCTATTCAAATGAAAATTTAACAATTTATTTTAGTTATCTACAAGGACCACACACTTCACTCATCATATGGCACGCCTTTTACATTTTCGTTAAAGGTTGTTACCTCTAATCTATTATACAAATTAACAAATCAAACTAATTATTCTACGATTAAGAACACAAAATTATCTAGTATAAGATAAAATTTACATGCTTGGCAATACAACCAACTTATTCAATATTTACAACCAATGGCCTATTGCTCAATTATTGTCCAAGCACCATGCAAACACACAAAACAAAGAAAACAAACGAAAGTATTTTTAATTATTTTTAAAATGCATTAAAAATGAAAATAAACACAACAACCAAACAAAACAAAGAGAATTGTAAATCATGTGCATCCTGTTGGGACTGTTGGTACGCCCCGTGGCGTAGTGAAAAAAATATTATGGCAATCCACAACCAATGATCCATGTATGAGGAACAAATCAGGTTAAAATAGCATTGAAAATATACCTTCTTGACAGGAAACATTGAAAGGATACTGCTTATTCGATGTCAATTCCAAGCCACAATGAAAACGTTCCAGCCTCTACGTATTCCACCTTGTCAAAAATAAAAAGCTACTTAATGAAAATAAACACACCAAACACAACAAAACAAAGAGAATTGAAAATTATGTACATCCTGTTGGGACTGTAGGTATGACATGTGGCACAACAGAAAAAATATTATGGCAATCCATAGCCAATGATCCATCTACCAGCAACGAATTTGGTTGAAATAGGATCTTTACTAAAAAACATTGAAAGGATGTTGCTTATTCGATGTCGATTCCAAGCCACAATGGACATGTCCCGGCCTCTATGTAGACCACCCCGTAAAAAATGAAAAGCCACTTTCTCTTGAGCTTTCCAGGGAGAATTAAAAGCGGTTGCTATACCTTCTAAATTATTAAATTGGTAACCTTAACACACACTAAAGGATTATCATAATTTTATCTTCTTTGATGTTACATATTAAAAAGGAAAACTAGGATTATTCCCATTTAAAAGATAAGGCAAGTGGAAAGTTAGAAAAAGGAATTACATTCTTTCCAAAAGAATATTAATTTTCATGTCTTTTATATTTTGATCGAAATTAATTACCATAATTTTTTATATTAATAAATTCGATAAAATATATGCAATTAATATTTTTTATGAATCAAATTCATATATTAATTATATTCTTTCCAAAAAATATTAATTTCCATTTATTTTGTATTTGACCTAATTTAATTAATATAACTATTTATACTACTGTTTATATTAATAAATTCAGTATTATATATACAATTAATATCCTATATGAATAAGATTCATATATTAATTATATTCTTTCAAAAAGAATATTAATTTTCATGTCTTTTATATTTTGTCTGAAATTAATTAATATAACTGTTTACATTAATAAATTTGGTCAAATTTATACAATTAAAATTTTGAATGAATAAAATTCATATATTAATTATATTCTTTCCAAAAGAATATTAATTTCCATGTCTTTAATATATTTACCGAAATTAATTAATATAACTGTTTATAGTAATAAATTTGATAAAATATATACAATTAATTATATCTATGTTCTCTATTTGTGTACAACAAGTTTGTACATATAATGTGTTTAATATTTAACTATAATTAAATTAATTCAACAATTAATTTAATTAATGTGACAACTAAATACAAAACCAAATGTATTTGGATTCTGTTCATTTAAACTATAGGGTGTGACCCTGTAGGCTCTTGTAACGTTGGTAGTAATACTAGAACGTTTCTAACATTACAAGCAATGAGTGGCATCAAGCAATGCATCATTGTGACCCAAGTTAGAAGAAGTGATGATTCAACATAACCTTTCTGTGATAATCTTTTAATGCATTATATCCTTTTATCCTTAATATCTAGATTTGATACAAGTTATAGAATAGTCACACTTGTGTAGCCTAATCTCATATTTCTTGATTTTCTGAGCAGACTACAATAAACAAATAGGTGTGATAACTCATATCAAATTATTCGAGTATGGTCATGCATTTCTAGTCTCACTCTATCAAGAGAACTAAGGTATTGCTCCTATTCTATAAGAGGGATAAATTCTATCTTGATCAACCATATACCACTACATGACTTGTGGTATACCCAACATCAGTCTTTATATTATAACCTGTTACAGTAGATATTTTGACTGTACCAAAATATACGACTCACGATGTTGGGACAATGATGATCTCAAGTCTGAGGATCATATACATAGTTATCACTATGAGTAATATTGTGACTATTACATAATAATCCAAGAAACATACTCATAGCGGGTCAGTCCAATATGTTTTTCTCTAACACACACTAATGTATTGATTTTGACATCCCTATGTCAATGACAATTCTTTGTAATCAACCAACTACACATTAGTCTAAAAGCATTATTGTTGTCCAAGCCCACAATAATACTTGACTAATGACCTTTTTAAGAATAATCATGTTTTCTTAGGAAATTATTACAATTTAGTTTATTTATATACACAGAAAAAAAAACTTGTCACAACCCAAAAATCAGGTTAGTAGAAATTGGGTTAATGAACCAAGAGAGTGGTCTCCCAAATTTTATTTATTTATTAGTTATTCATTTTAGATAATCTTTTGATATTAAAAATATCAAGTATAGTGGTTGAGTAGTGGTGGAGTTGTCCATGATGGCTTGTGTTAGAATCCCTTCCTTCACACTATTTTCTATGAGGTGTAATTTTGCCTCAAACGTTAACAAAGGTCACACCATGTTTTTAAATAAATGTGGTAGGAATTAAAACAAGGAAGTGAAGTGGTCAAGTGATTAAGTGCTCCTTACCTATCCTAGAGGTCCTAAGTTCTAGTCCTTTTGTTCTTATCTTTTTATTTAATTTTTTCAACACAATTTCCATGTGCATGATGTGCTTGCTATCCACCCTATTTTTACCATGTTTAGGAGGATTCCTTTCCCTATTTATAAGTCAAACTTACCATTTTTTGGGGTAACATGATCCCCTTTTCACTCCATGTCTCCCTCCATTGCCAAAACTTAATGTCTTGCCTTTTGTTGTGGTTCAATGAACCTAGTCAAAGTTGACCAAGCTTACCCCACTTCCTTGTCATCCATACCACTCATTTGTTCCCATTGTCTCATTTTTTTTAATTTCTTCCTTTTTTTCATTTTCTCTTCTTTTTGACAAACAACCACCTTCAACCACTAGCTAAAATTCCTCCACCGTGAGCTATAACTTCACCACCTCCACACCACTGTCCAAGGTTCTCGTCTCCTCCTCTTTTCTTTCAATCACCGCCCTTCACCGCCACCATTGCCGCCGCGAACCACTGGGGGAAAGCCTTCCTCTGCACTAATCCATCATAGAAACGTTCAATTTGGATCACAAAATGTACGCCTCATCCCAGCAGTGGCCTGAGAATTGTTTTAAATCTTTCCCACGCTTGCCCTAATGTTTCCGTAATGTACTATTTAACTTGAAATATTTTTTCATAAATACTGAGTATCTGAGTCATAGGCAAGACCCATCATAGAAATAATTGCACAAAATCAGCCCATGTAGTGATATTCTCAGGTGGAAGTGCATCTAACCAGGCTTTTACTTTCTCTTCCAATGCTAATGGGATTAGTAATAATTTAATAGTGTCTGTTGGAACCCCAGCATACGTGATAGTGCTACATATGTGTTCAAACTGTCGTAAGAAGGCTATAGGATCCTCTGTTTTATAATCATTAAATCTAACATTATTAGAAATCTTGGTTAATAATGTAGGATTTAATTCAAAATGAGGACTATATAAATAATGGGGCGGGTAATACTAGAACGCAATCATTCTAGATCAAGAAAACTCCTAATCTTTACATCATGTTATTCAAAGTTACTTACTAGATTGCAAAGCTTTGGTATCACTATAAAGAGTTAGTCATTAATCGTCTTAGATATGTAAGAATCCTTGTGAATGCTTTCCTATAACCTAAAATCATACGAAAGCAAGAGGGTGTTAATGAAGTTAACATATAAAAATCATACCTGTAATTTATTAACTTCCTAATTATTTTATTAAACACAAAAATTAAACTAAATCTAGTGGCGTTGCCTCCCTAGCAACAGCGCCAACAACTTGACCGCCTCCAGACGTATTAATGTCCAGAGTAAAAATCCCGCACAAAATATGTCAAAGGTGTCCAGAAGTATACAATTCAAGTTGTAATATAGTTACAACGAAGTAGGTAAGTACTCCGAGGGTCGTACCCAAGGGAGACGGGCACTAAATTAATCCTAACATAAGCACAAATAGAGCTAATTAGTACTTTAAATAAATTATATTACAAATAAACATAAAGAAAGATTTTTGGTATTTTTATAAATAAATAATAAAATAAAATAAATGGAAAAACTTTTGGAAATTTGCTATGGAAACTTAATTAAATCTGAGCATGGGTGACTAGCTCACTTTGGTAATCATAATTGACTGATGCTTCGAGTTCCCTGTATAATCAACTAGTCGTTACTCTAGCAGGATATCTCGATCTTCCACTAGAATAACAAGTCAGCAAGAACTACTTATCTCTCAACCTTATAGTCCAAACTAGTTCGGGGTTCAGGTGTTCATGGATAGGCAATACCAATTTTGGGCTATTTTCCACCTAGATGACTTCCTAGGGTCGTCAAGCCTAGGTTTTAAATTCTTCGTCTCCCAAATAGTTTATTCGCTAAGAAAACCCTATACAACAATCAATTAATCATACCTCTACTAGCTAATCCTCTGTAAGAGGATTAGTTCCTCATGGATCTCAAAAACATAATAAACTTGATTTAAAAGATTAACATTAATAACAAATCAAGAGACAAAGGTTTAAGAGAATCTTGAATTGTAGTTAATTGAAGCACGAAATCAAAAAAGAAAATCATACAATATCAAAAGATGTCTCAAACAAGTGTTAATTGAGCTTATTTATAGAGTTAATGTTGTCGTCATCCTCAACCCTAGGTAAGCTGAAGCTCTAATGTTTAATATTTTATTATACAGACTAAAATGCCCCTGGCTCGTAAGTATTTCTCGTACAAGATTGGTGTCGCGACACCCTATTTTCCTATGTCGTGACATCGAAGGCAGTATGCTCGTACTTAAAGTAGCTTCGTGGGTGTATCGCGACATCCTTTGGTTATGTCACGACACTAAAGGCAGTCTTGGAATTCTTGCTCTCTGCACCCTGCGTTGTGACGTCAAACTCCCCGTGTTGTAACTCAGTGACCGGTATTAAATTGGTATGCCCTCTAATAGTCTCTTGCACACTCATAGAGTGTTTTAGCTCACCTTTAGGCCTCATTCGCCCACTAAGGTCAATAAAAGGCTCAAGTTACACTTTTTATTGAATGCAAATGAAACTAAAAAATTTAATTAAAAAATAATAAAAATATTTGTATTCAAGCTCCTCAAGTGCAAAAACTAGTTTAATCTACTACACTGAATTACGATAAATTACTTGTGGGTAAGTGTTTGACATGCCAGTAAGTCAAGGTCGAGCATTAGTTTCCCTTTGGTTTATTATAGCCTATTCAGATTGCTCAGTGAAAATTGGAACATGCGACTATGGACTTCATTAGTGGGTTGTTTTTGACACCTACTAAGAAAGATTTAGTCTGGGTAATTATGGATGGACAAACTAAGTCAGCACATTTTCTACCTGTACGTATTGATTACTCGTTACAAAAGTTGGCGATATTGTATATTTCCAATATTGTGAGACTTCATGAAGTATCGTTATCTATCATTTCCAATCGAAATCCTCGATTTACATCACAATTTTGGAAGAAATTATACGAGGCTCCAAGTACTCAGTTGAACTTTAGCACAGCTTTTCACCTACAGTCTGATAGGGAGTCTGAGTGTGTTATCCAGATTCTTGAGGACATGTTGAAAGGTTGCGTAATCGATTTGAGTGGTAGTCAGGAAGAGCATCTGCCACTAGCTGAGTTTGCGTATAATAGCAGTTTTCAGTCAAGCATTCAGATGGCTCCTTATGAATAACTGTATAATCGCTAATGTCGTACACCTCTGTGTTGGACTAAGTTGGGAGAAAACAAGATATTGAGTCAAAATTCAGTACAAGAGACTAAGAATGTTGTTAAGTTGATTCAAGATCAATTGAGAGTGGCATCTAATCGAAAAAAATCTTACGTCGACCTGAGGAGGATAGACATGGAGTTCAATATTGGGGACCAAGTATTCCATAAGGTATCACCGTGAAAGAAGGTATTGAGATTTGGTCGTAATAGCAAGCTGAGCCAAAGGTTTATTGGACCTTACAAGATACATAAGAGGGTTAGACCAGTGGCTTATCAACTAGAACTACCTCTGAAACTGGACCATATTCATGACATGTTCCACGTTTCCATGTTGAGGCGGTATCGAAGAGGTCTAGGTAAGACCAGATTTGTCATATGACAAAGAACCAATTCAGATTTTGGATTGTGAGGTTAGGGTGTTAAGGATAAAGTAGAGTCCTCTAGTAAAGGTCTTATGGCAAAATTGTAACCTCTCCAACCCAGCCTAAACGTTATGGCTAGATTGAGAAGCCTACATTAGCCACCAAAATGGCTAAGTTAACTTACGTTACTTTTGAAGACCTTAAATAAACTCATTTTAGAAAAAATCATAATTGTACTTTGAGTTAGCTTAAAAGCTTTCATTCGTTAGGTCTTGTATACTTAGGATTCATTTTATTGTCGATAGTGTTATTTAGAAAAAAAACTATTTGCTTGTCGCTCTTCTTTAAGAAAAAAGAACTCGATGTTAGACTAATGCAGCGGAAAAATCATTTTTCAAGTCATTTTGGAAACTTAGTTGCCTCATTGATTTGTTTTTCAAAAACAGTTCCTTTGGAATGTAGTGGAAACTAGGGAACAATATCAAATTTACTTAAGCTCGATATCATGCATTATCTTGTTATTATGCTTGAGTAATCCATGCATGTAAAAATCTCCAAAAGAAAAGTTACCAAGCCACAGACCAAAGATAATTAAAAATTACAAGCTAAAACCAATAAAGACTTAATAATACTTACTAAGAATAGTCTGAGGTCCAAGGAGATTCTCCGTATGCGGAGTTCAATCATAATTTTGAGGTTTACCTGAAAGGTTAAACACTATTGGGGATGAGCTTATGAAAAGCTCAGTGTGAGTCAAATAATTATTTAAACAAACAAAAACATTAATATCGAATACAATGAAACATATTAGCATTAACAAAAAATATATAGAACCATCAAAGGAATTTCAAATCATTACATAGTCATTATCAATATCGATGTCAAACGGTGTATGAGCATGGAACATCATTCATTCGAGTAACAATCATTAATTTTGATATCATTAAATGCAACAAAATACAATACGTAGCATAAATCAATAACATTTGAATATGTCATGCACATGATGCAATGCAAAAAGGTTCCTCCCCATTCCATTTGCTACACACCACGAGTTCTCTAGAACTTGTCATCTGAACTCCAAAAAATTTATGGGCTTAAGCCCATTGTGGTTAAAACCACCGATAACAATATGCAGAAGATTCTGCCAGTAAAAATTACAGACAATCTACTAGTAAAAAATGCGATAAATCGCCATTACCCTCGGTACTCCAGGTGCGATGCATTGACTACAATTAATGCGGACTTAATATGCCGCCGGTACTCCACGGAACTCTACCAACCACAAGATCCCAATGCAATGCACATGCAATATGTCACACGATCTCATACATAATCATATCTCAATACTTTTCATATCCATTTGACATGCTCAGCATGTCCTCAATAATCACATACTTTCAGTAAATGGAAACAGAGTTCCAAACTTTCAAATTACCATTGTGTTGGTATCAATCAATACCGTTCAATTTCACATACTTTACAGATTTTCATTGTGCATAAATAAGTCTTTTAAGTACACATTATAACAAATATCTCATGTGTTTAAATCATACATAAGCTTAATATCTCAACACATTATATCATTCAGTCAAACATTCTCATATCTCATAACTCAAATATGTAATTACAAACTAAATCAAACATTCATACTATCAAACTAGAAATTTTTCCAACATCTCAATCTTTTAAGGCTTGAAACATACCTAGTTCGGCCACTCCCAAAATCTTTTAAAACAATGGGTTTTTGTCAAAAAAATTAAATTATTTTGCATAGGAATGGAATTAAAGTTAAGACCTCAAGGATAAATTCATTAATGTTTAACAATTAAAACAATAACTCATTCTTGATATAATTTTGAAATATTTTTTTTAAAAGGCATGTCACAAACGAGGGTTTAAGGTAAAATTTGCAAAATAATAAAAATGGTGAGAGAGAAGGGATTTGAACTTGTGTTTTAAGGAACATTTTACTAACACTTAACCAACAAATCAACACCTCATTTATTTCCTAAAAATCATAAATAATTTCAAAAATTAAGGCATGACAACTCTCTCCCGATTCACAAACCCGATTCTACTAACCCCTGATTTTTGGGATGTTACAGAAATCATAGGACAAAGGAAGGTACTTGGGAACCCGAGGGCACGATGTGACGACAATATCCTCATATGTTCTAATAAGGTAAATTTCGAGGATAAATTTTATTTTAAGAAGGGTAGAGTTGTCGCACCCCACATTTTTATTTTTATTTTGTCAATTTATGTGCAAGTAAGTTAAGTAGCCTAGTGGTAAAAGGTCTAATTAAATTCCCAAAAATCTTAGGTTCAATTCCCTTTACCCACATATTCTTTTAGAATTTTTAACATTCAAAAAGGTTGGTCAAACACCCTTTGTTGTCCACACTAAGTTGCCATAGATCATTTCTTTAGTGATAATTGAACTATTAATCCTCCTCTCTTAATTTCATAGATCATTTCTATGTTCTAATCTTAGTAACATAAGTATCTATGGGAAAACCCATATCAATTTCTCCACTACTTATAACCATGTATAAGTGTTGATGTTTACATAATTTTTTTTGAAGGGTTGATTCAAATATTTGGATTCTCTACATCCATAAGAAATCAATCGGATTTCTTCGTAAAAAGGAAACAAGAGTAAATTCTCTACTCAAACCCTTAAAAGTTAGAGATTAAATTCATAGTCAAGACTAATAATTGTATTTCTCTCATAAATCGTCTTTTAAATCAAATCAAGTGGGAGATTTGTCTTTTTGTTCCATTACTGAAGATTGGAGCTTAGATCTAGTGGAAAGGCCTATCATCAGGTCTGGACTTAATGTATTAGAAAATTTATATATGGACTTACCGTCAAATAATATATATATGATTACTTAATACTGAAAACTTGATAAAGATATCTATAATGTGGAATAATGAGAATGCATTATGTACTCAAAAAGAAATGTTAAATCAATAAAAAGGGGGAATACTCAAGTAAGTACTTTGAATTGATCATTTTATGATCGTATGTGATAATTGATGCGATTTAATGATTGTTGTGAAATTATGTGTATATAACAATTCTCATGATATGTGATTTTATGGAAATGTTGATTATGCATGATATATAAAAGTCATGCCACTGTTATTATAATTGAAATATGATTCACATGTTAAGCATGCTCACTATACTGACTAAATTTGATTCGCATGTTAAGCATGACGACTACGTTGATTACAAATCTGGTTTACATGTTAAGCATGCCCACTGAAAATACTGTTCATATGTCATATCACATGTATGGGGTTGGGATGATTATGAAATGAGGAAGACCTTGGCAATTTTGCTGCGATATTGAGTGGCTTCGCCACAACATTATTAAGTGGCTTGTCCACAACGTTATTACGTGACTTGGCCACAACATTATTGATTAGTTTGACCACAACACATAGCTTGTCTGTGATATTGAGTGGCTTGCCCACAATGTGGTGTGTTATTGGTTAGATAGTTGTAGGAGACTCTTTATTGGTGTGTAGCAGAGATGGGTAGGAATATTTTTGAAAAACTTGCACTGATTTCTGAAAAAGCTTTGCATCGACATTCTCATGCAGTTTGTTATATTTGAAATTATGTTGAAAAAGAAATATTGCTATAATTATGAAATGTATGACTTGAATATTGTTTTCTTTTATGTTGAATTCACACGGGGCTTTAAAAGCTCAGCCCCTCAAATTCTTGACTTTTTAGATAATCCACGAGCTTAGGACATGAATTGGGCTTACGAAGGAGCACTCAGACATTTGCGTATAAACTTTTATACTAAATTATTTAGTATTTTGGGAATATTTTCTATTATTTGCGGACTATGGCATGGTACATTGATTTGGATTTTGGATTGATTTTGTATGATTTGGTTTTAAAATAATTACTAAAAATGGTTTATCAAGTCGATACGAAAAATTAAATTTTTCAATACAATTACTATTTCAACCAACTGATTTTATTTCAAACTCAAGAAAATATTTTTATTAAACTTATATTTATTTATTCACTTATCCTTAAATTCTGATATGTAGCAAATTATGATTTTTAATCAACAAATAGGATTTAGTAAATTTTCCGTTGCGACATTTTCAAAGTAAAATGTTTTCTTCAACTTTTCAAAGCTATTCAGTTTCTGATAATTTCTTTCCAAAGAAATTCAAAGACATTACTTTGGTTTTCTCAAGCAAATCAACACGCTGATTTTAAATGAACGAGGTAACGATATTTGAAAGAAAAAAGCTAAATCATTTTCGTCCATAATCATAGCCAATGTGATCTTCGAGATTCGACCATAACGTCTAGGTCAGGTTTAAGGGGTTACAAAATGAGCCAATTGATGAGCCAATTGACACCAAAATCCCAAGTAACACAAAGAATAGTTCTCAAAGGGGAGGGAAGGAGCATCCAAAAGAAATTGCACTCCATTTGGGTAAAGTACTAAGCAGCCCAAAAGCCCCGACTCAAGAGGAAAACAAAAAGGATGCCGAAGATCATCAAGAAGACCCCCAAAAAGCTGATAATGAATCTAAACCAGAGAAGGTAGCCATGCCAATAGCTAAGCCAACCAGAAAACACACACTAACCAAGGTACCCTTCCCCTCATGGTTAGAAGATAAGAGTAAACAGGATGAAGCAAAGTGTGCAAGTTTTCTAAACTTATTCAAATCTCTGAATGTTAATTTTTCCCTAATTGTACTGACTCGAAAAGTTCCTAAATACGCCAAGTATTTAAAATAAATTATGTCTAAGCGTAGGAAAATTAAAATAAGAAAATAGGTTAACATAGACGCATCATAGTGCGATAGTATCTAAAAAAGATTCCCTTAAAACTAAAAGACCTAGGGAGTTTTACAACTCCTGTAGAGATAAGGGACATTCACTTTAGTAAAGCTTTATGTGATTTAGGAGATAGTATCAACTTAATGCCCTTATTAATATATGAAAGCTCAAGTTAGGGGAACTTAAAAATACACAGATAACACTAAAATTAGCCAACAATTCTTCAGCACAACTGAAGGGAGTACTTTAAGATGTGTTGTTTAAGATCTGTAACTTTATCATCCTGGTTGATTTCATTGTTTTAGATTTTGAAGAGGACCGTGAAATACCCATTATGTTGGGTAGACCATTTTTATCAATATCCAGGTCCACCATTGACTTAGAAAATAACGAGTTAACCATGAGGATCAATGGTGAGACAGAAATTTTTATATGTGGTCACCAACAGCATGAGGTAGATAGGAAAAAGTTAAGGAAGCAATGTTATGAAATATCTATAAAAAAACCTAACTATCTTGAGCTAGAAAAGGAGTTTTCTGTTATTAGTGCAGGACGAAAGAGTAAATTAAAAGAACTGGACAACAGGAGGAAGCCAGAGTGGCACAACGAATGTTGAATAGAAACGAAACTGGAAAAGCATCCACATGTACATTAATAGAGCTGGCGAATGAATCTGGAAGCAAAACTTAATGATTTTAAAACTGAATTAAATTTTATGTATATTATGTATCATTATGCATAGTGTAGGATTTAATTTTGTTTAAACTAATTATGTAGTGAATTGAGCACTTTGAAATTTAATCATAAGGGCCGAAACAGAGTCAGTGTTGCAACACGGAACCTCCATGTCGCGACACTGCTACCAAACTCAAGAAATTGAGAAATCCATCTCAATGTCGCGACACAACACCTCTATGTCGCGACATATAAGTCAGTATACCCCAGAATAAAAAATTTCAAAATGTGTCGCGACATGTAACATCGATGTCACAACATCTTTATCCTTCCAGGGATATCACATCACGAAATATTTGTCGTTACATCTTTATAGTTTTTTGTAGGGTCGACCCGATCCATCACACAACCCAGCAACCTTAAACCTAATTTTACCAAGTTTTAACTTTAAAATATCCCTAACTTTACCCCTAAAAACACATCTACGTACATCCTAAACCCCTCTAACTTTAAAATCCTCTCTAAACTTCTTAAAAATCTCAAAGTTTTTAAACCCCAAAATGGCATTTTCTCTATTCTATTGCAACATTTTTTTATTCCACTTGGTGCAGAAACTAAAGGTATAGTGCATTAAAAAGCAATCAAAACAAAGCTCTTCGGGAAATTTAAAGCAATCACTTGTGGTTAAGGGTTCTTATTGTTGTTTCTATTGTTTTATTGAATATTGTTTGATTTTACTTAGTAAGTCTAGTTATAAACACATTGAAAATGCCACCTAGGAAAATAGAAAAACTAATATACAAGAGACACCGTTGGTTTCAGGCCCCCGAAAATTCCAAAATCCTAATTCCAAGAAATGTTTTCTTGAGCTACAAGGAAAAACATTCATTCAGGAAAGGGATTTGAACCATCGATGGTTTTTCATAAAGATATTTAGTCCTTAGTTTGGTACCATAGGTGGGAGCGTTTTTGCATAACTCCAAAAGAGAATGTTGTAATTTTATATTGCAGTTAGGAGCGAGGAAACTCGAAGACCATATGGTGCCATATGGGAAACGGTTATAGTAAGAGGTAAAGATGTGCCATTCACCCCAAGGGCAATTTGTGAATTTTACGATGCTCCGTATTATGAAACTGATTTATTGATAAATAGTGATTTGATAAATTTTAAAGAAATAGACATGGATAGAATCATAAAACTTTTAACTTTACTTTTTAGGATTGCAATTAAATTTGGATAATTTTTTGTCACATCCCAAAAATTAGGTTAGTAGAAATTGGGTTAATGAATCGAGAGTGGTCACGCCTGAATTCGTTTTAAGATGACCTTTGCACATTTGATAATAAATAAGTATTAAGTCTAGTGATTAAGTGGTGGTGTAGTTTTCCTTGATGATATAAGTTCGAATCTCATACCTCACATTATTTTCTATTTGGTGCAATTTTGCTTCAAACCTTAGTAAACGTCACACCATGTTTTTTAAATAAATGATGTAGGAGTGTTAATAAGCGAGTTAGCTTAGTGGTTAAGAGTTTAATTTGCTTCCTAAAATTCCTATGTTCAATTCCCCACCTCCTCATGATTTTTATTTATTTTTTGGCTCAAAAAACCTTGGTCAAAGTTTCTATTGCCTTTCACTCCTAGTTATCATGCAAGGGAAGATTCTTTCCTCTTGTAACTAGACAACTTTCCTCCATAAACCCCCTTTTCACTCCACATGTTCCCCATGATCCACTTTTCATGTCATTGTCCCCCAAAGGCTCCATTTCCTTCCCATTTAGCAAGTTTGAACTGTCTATCCCACCTAAGTTAGCCACCATTCACTTTTTCTTTCATTTTTGTTTTCTCCTCCTCCAATTTTTGGTTGTTCCTCTTCCTTGCTCCTCCCTTTCTCACTTTTTGTTTTATTCTAGCCTCTAAACCTCCTTCTTTGCACCAGTGATTTCCATTCTTTTCACCACCACTTGATATCGTTCTCCACTACCAAACCACCACTTCACCACCATCATGCCGCCGTTGTAGCACCGCCTTAACACCACCGCCCTTAGTAACTCTTTTTCACCGATTTTTATTTTATTCACTTCTTTAGTGATAAATGATCTACTAATCCTCCTCTCATAAGTTCATAGATTATTTCTATGGTTTAATCTTTTGTTTTCTTTTATTTGGATGTTGAACTCCTCATTAGATAAATCTCCTCTATCGAACGATTATTTCGGCGATTGTTGATCTCTCCAAATGTAAGTATCCATGGGGGAAAAACCCATATCAATTTCTCCATTACTTATAACCAACTTTGTATAGGGGTAGATTTTTAGGTGATTACTTTTGAAGGGTTGATTTGATCATTCGGATTCTCTACACCCATAAGAAATCAATTGGATTTCTTCATAAAAAGGAAACAATAGTAAGTTCTCTACTCAAACTCTTAAGCGTTACAGATTGAATTCATTGCCAAGACTAATAATTGTATTTCTTTAATAAATCATCTTTTAAATCAGAGCAAGTGGCAAATCTGTCTTTTTTCCCATCACTAAAGATTGGCATTCTTACTGCAATATTGAGTGGCTTGACCCCAACGTTATTGAGTGGCTTGGCCACAACGCTATTGAGTGGCTTGTCCACAATGTTATTGAGTGGCTTGACCACAACAATGTAGTTTGACTGCAATATTGAGTGGCTTGGCCACAATGTGGTGTGTTTTTGGATGGATGAGTTCTAGGGAACTCTTTATTGGTGTGTAGTGGAGATGGGTAGAAATGTTTTTGAAAATTTTGCATTAAGTTCTAAAAAAGCTTGGCATTGACATTCTAATGCACCTTGATATATGTGAGATGATGTTGAATATAAGTGTTGCTATATTCACGAAATGTATGGCTTAAATACTATTCTCTTTTATGTTGAATTCACAATGGACTTTAAAAGCTCATCCATTTAAATTTTCCTACTTATGAGATAGCCCATGAGGTTAGGACTTGGATACGACTATCGGAGGAGTTTCTCGAATGTTTCCATACATAAGTATTTTAAATTAAGTTTAATACTTATTTTGGGACTGTAATAAGTTTATTTATGGACTGTGGCATGGGACATTATTTTGGGGATTTTATTTTGTTTTGCATGACTTGATTGCATGACATTAAGTTTTAAAAACTGTATAAATTAGTTTTTGATAAGATTATGCATGAAACTTGGTTTTTAATAAAACTTGACAAAACCTCTATTTTCCGTTGCAACAAAGAAAATAAGTTTTATTCAAAAATATGACTTAAATTTTTAGGTTTTAGTTAGTTTATTAATGTTTTATCGAATTTACATGAAATATTGATTTTTGACAAGATATAGTTTTAGAAGAAAAAAAATTCGTTGTGATTTTTATAATAATCTATCAATGTCACTTTTTTTGCTACAATTCTGAGAAACGATTTTAAATAAAGTTAGACTTAGTTTTCAAATTTGCTAATGTTTACAAGAAAGATTTCTAAAGACATTTGATTCCTGAAGTTAACATGTTTTTTCCCAAATAGTGAAGAATAACCAAGTTCTTAGGTTTTGAAGAAAAAGATAAACAATTTTGAAATGTGATTGAAATTATGAAAGTTTTGGATAGCAATCAATATTTTACAAATAAAATACTAAAACCATCGATTTTTATAATTTTCATATTTTTGTGAGATTAAATTAAATATTCGATTTCACTAGTTTTGAATAAGTCACACAAATGGTTTAAAAAGTATGTTTGAAAACTATGAATATTTTTCTAGGCCATTCTGTTCCCAATTTAGCTTTCCGAATTTGACCGTAATGATTGGGCTGGTTTTGGAGGTTACATTTTTAATAGTAGATTTTTTTAAATATTTGTTTTCTTTTCTGTTTCAAGTTTTGTGTGTGGGAACCCCACATGAAAAAGGCACGACAATTTTGAGCTTTCAACAAAGAAAAGGCAATCAATCATACAGTCATACAGTCAATCATACAAAACCTCTTGTTTAATGTACTGGTAGGCTTCATAGAACACATCAGAGGCTAACGAATGATATACCGAACGCGTCATAAGTCCTTACTATAGAGTATGTCACAAAGGCAATCTAGTCAGAGTACGCCACAAAGGCGATCCATACAAAGTACGCCACAAAGATGATTCATACAGAGTATGCAACAAAGGCTGACAAAGATACACATAAGCATCCCAAAATTATTATGTTTGTGATATGGATTTGCCCATCACCTTGGGACGCACAGAGAACACCATTAGATAAACTATCATTCAACATTTCTTTTTTAGAGTATGTCATGGCCATAGAATTTTTCCTTCAAAGTTTTAGATCCAAGTTCGTGTTTATAGTCCTGATGGACTTACTTATTTACCACCGCGGTGACTCGACTCACTTTACAAAATCTACGAACCAGACACATCCAAGACCTAAGATTTCATAATTTCATAACACTTTTCATACATCCCACAGAACTTATATTCAAGCAAACTAACTTATATCTTAATTTGATCATAACTTTATTCCTATAGTTGTATAAGTATCATATTCAAACTATACTATCCAAGATTTTCATATTCCAATTTGATCACCTTCAAATAGATATACTTCAGTATGAATAGTATATATACAAGATTCAAAGTAGAGACTCACCTGGTTCTCACCTACTGCAATTCAAAGCTCCAAATCCAAATATCCATCTCAAACCAACAGCAGCCACTACTTAGAAACATAATTTCACCATTACTAATCTTGTAGATACAAATTACTTATCATTTCAATCACTGACAATCCCATGTAGAAACTTTATCCTTACAGTCTCAGTTTTCAATTATCACATATAGATTTACTCATTCAGAACTTGACATGCAAAACTAAAATATTTACCCTGATGCGAAAGAACCATGATCATCAAAGAACCATAGCTACTAAATCATCAATGTAAGATACATTCACACTTAAGCGAAGTGTCAGTAAATGCCACTTAAGGAAAAGGAAAAAGAAAGAAAAACTCTTTCAGAGCTCATCTCCTATATATAAATATGGCTCAACTTACTTAGTGGAATTTAACTAGTGTCATACGTTTCAGAACTTGCATTCTTAATGGCCTACAGTTTTCGAGAGAAATATTATTAAATACCTTATGATCACAGTTATCCAACTTGAATATTTAGTTGATTTCTAACCATGTTAATTAAAATATAACCAGCATAATATTCCAAACGAATCAAGCGTACTATACTTTTGGTGAATACTCTTTCTATACTTACTCTTAATCTTTTCACACAAACTTCTCCTTGATACAAGGTAGAATATCATAAAATCAAATTCTTACTCTTATGGCAGCTACTATACGCCCGCACATATCTGTAAAAATAATCATTTGGGCGGACAACACTACACTAGACAGACTTTTTACAACTATACGTCAAAATTTTGGACCCACCAGATCCAAAGTGTTATAGTTTCCACTTCCTTTATAAGGTTTCCCAATATTTGCTCTCGTGGTGATAAATATTTAAAGTTGGAGATTAAGTAGAAATGTCTTGAAGGAAATTGAAATCTACCTGACTTAGATCTAGTGGACTAACAGCCACTTGTGTATGAAGTACTAGGTTAGACCTTAACTCGGGCAGGGCCTAAGTCAAGTTTTTTGTGGTGTCTTCTTAATATTTTCTAAAATCTCTCTCACTGGATTAGACCATACAACTCAACCTTGTGGCGTTGCTCTTAAGCCCTAAGTTGCTCTTTTAGAGAGGATTCTCTCTCCTTCAGTGATCTAATCTCCTTTTTCAAGTGAGTACACGTAGTTTGTGTATCTTTGTACTTATCCTCTTAGGCAAAAGCACAGGAGTCTAGTTGCTTGATCTTGTTTTGATAAATTTGATTGGTTCCACGTACTTGGGCTAAAATCTATTTGCCAGTTTTCACTGCCTCCTCTAAACTCGAAACCTTAGCACTATGAAGGTCACTAGTTTCTTGAAAGAGCCAACTCCAAAGTCCATACTTCCACTAGTTCGAGCACACGCCCTCTTCTCAGTTGTTTGTACTGCTTCTAGGCAACTTGAAAATCCACTAGTTGGCAGTGTGCACAAACATTTTCTTGAGGAAGGGACCAACAAGTGGGAAAGCCAAATCCATTCTCGTGTTTGCAAATGACTCTTATGAATTTATCCTTCCTTAAATGTAGGTTCAAAATATTTATCTGAATTATAGGCTCACAACCTGGTCTTACACTGAAATGAGCATTTCCAGCAGAATTCCCTTGCCTTTTTATCTTCAATTGGTAAAACTTTTGGAATGCGCCCAGCAGTGGAGGCTCATTATGCATGTAACAATCTATGAAGTAAGCCATTAAGGTCCACCATGACAAGGCTAATAGTTGTCTAAGTGCGATGCCATATTCATTCAACACTGCACAAAAGAAATGATGAAGTGGTAGATGAAAGTCAGCCTCCAATAATATTAAGGGAAAGACAAAGCATCGGGTACTATCGCTTAGGCAACACCTCTGTGGCCGTCTAAAATCGTAAGCAAAGTTTGAGTAGAGAATACCCCGAGTTTCTGAGTATTTGTGTATTTCATCTTGGGTGGTACTATATTCGTACATAGGAGTCTTCACATGCAGTGGAGTATCACCGAGACCTTAGGGACCAAATGAGTCTAGACTTTTGGGGTTAACGTTTTAGTTAACTTGACCTCGGCCCCTCCCTTTGGTAGTTTTTCTAACTATTTTGAGTGAATGAAATAAAAAAATAGCAAAGATTACATTTGAGCAAGATTAGAACTGAAGACGATGAGAGCAGAAAGTTTAAGCAAAAAATAAATTAGAGTTCTGATTGATTCAGCAAAGTGTTTTGAAAAGAGTGTTGAGTTTCAGTTTTATAGAGAAATAAATGTGTGCAAGAAGTTTAATTCATGGTAACAGTTCAAGTTCCCTAATATAAAGTTGACATCTGTCAAAGCGTAAGTTATATAATGCTTGAAATTACGAGAGTGGCCGCCAAGTTCTGAGTTCGCTAGTTTAAGAAGGCTGATGGCATTCTTCCAATAGGGGAATCTCCAAAGTGTATGTCTGTGAAAAGAAGTTACTATGAGTATAAGAATCAATCCGCTAATTACTGTTATGCGCCTGGCGGGAACATATAGTTATACGCCATTGTAGTGGAATTCTTCCAAGTTGGGAAAATTTCGAGGACAATTTTGTTAAGGGGGAAAGTTGCCACACCCTAAATCTGACAAAGCTGAGAATAAGGCATAGAATTGTAAATTTATCTACTTGTTGTAGTGTAATCTACCAATTTTCAGTCCTTGATCAGATTAGAGTCTGGCGTAATGTATACGTCGTAAAAGTGATTAAGGATTTTGTCTCAATATATTCTAATGTTTAAGAAAATATCATGATAAGCAAAGAGTAAGCATGGTGAGAGTTTTCACCAAAAGTATGATACGCATGGATCTTTTCACCCGATAACTCCTATAACATCCCAAAGTAGGGCCTAGAAGTTTCAAGGGTATTTTAGGAATTTTAGCTCTAAAGTGCTCAAAATTGCATAGCATGGTAAACCGTAATCATATTCGACTATGGCATCTTAGCAGTTGAATCAATTTTCAAAAATAAGTTTTAAAAGTCTTTTAATTTAGGTTTAGGGACTAATTTGAAAAGGGGCAAAATTGGGAATTTTTAAGAGGCAATTATCCCAGATTTTAAATTTTCAACCTATTTCTTACCCCAATAGTAGATTCACCTTAATTTGTTCCTCTCCTCTCTCTTACTGTCGTCCCTTATTCTCCCAATATTAAACCGCTCGACTTTTATTTTCAAACTATAAGTTTTTTATTTCTCTCAACACCCAAGCCTTAAACATCCATACAATCTCTTTAAAACACCTAAAACTCCATTGATTTCACCATTGTCAAGCTTTTGGGTTTTCTCGAGTTTGCGGCAAAAGTTTGATTTTTCATCAATCAAAGGTAATGTTTTGATTCCTTACGAGTTTTTCATGATATCTAGTCCTTAAAACAGAACTATTAGCCCTCAAATTGCATGTTTCAGATAAAAGCTTAAGATTAGGTCGTTAATGGTATATTTTGGGATTTTTGAGTTAAAAAGGTGATTTTAAAGTGTCTTTCAATTAGTTTTAATGTGATTAAGAGGTTTCTAAACTTTCTTTGAAGTTTCATAAAGAATTCTTGAGTTTTAAATGGATTTTCAAAAAGTAGCCATAAACATGTCAAAAAAAGTTAACATTAGGAGTTGAGTATTTTATTATAGTTTAAAGGTTGGGAAATAGTCATACGTGAATTATAAGATGAACGAAATTGGTTTTAGGTGAAAAGACTGAGTATAGACCAAGATATTTGAATTTAAAGTTTGTCATGTTAATGGTTTTGAGTTACATGAGAACTTAGCTTAAGCTTGTGTTTTGGTTGGTTTAAGTGTGCCTTTGGTTTTTATTTGATTGTGTTTATTGTATGATTGTTGTGTGTGAAGCCTTGGACTCATTAGAACCTACTAAAAGTTAAAGAAGAGTTAGTTGAGCTTTCGGCTTTTCAGCCAAAGCATAAAGTGCTGAATGTTTGGAATTATTTCTCATATACACGAGTCATATGTTATTTGGGAATTTAGTAGTAGCCTAAACCCCTACTCTAAATTTCGAGTGTAAGATTTTTTAAATCTATATTTATTTTGTAATTTATATGCTTATATGACTATGAAATTGTGCATAGTAATGAAATGCTCAAACATGTGATATATGGATATGGTAATTGTTGTGAAAAGTGCAAATAGTTACATGATAAATATATGTTATATGACAGTGTAGTGTTTTACAAAAAAAATACAATTATGCTGTGATAGTGTATAATAACCGGTAAGTGATATGTGCTTGTTTTCGGATATTTTGGCCTTATGATCTTGAAACTGTTGGATATAGTTGACATGCCATAGGGCTGTGAGTACTCACATATACGTATAGTGATTTTGAGCGTAGAGGCCCTGGGACATGTTTGGAGGGATAAGAGAATGTAAGCTAAGCTCCATTCAACGGCACATGTGAGGGGAAAGAAAGTGTTAAACATATGCTTCACTTTTGAGACATGTTTGACTCTATGAGTCATTTGGTGTGATTAGAGATACATGTATCCGATGTGTGATGGTAGAGCTCACTATATGTTTCATAACTCAAGTGTCAATCTATCATATTATATGTGATTGTGTGAATCATGTTTTATGCTTAAATGAATGTGATATGAGATATGTGCTTGAATGAGTATACAAATGCTATGTAAATGGACTACTAGATAATGCATGAATATGACAATAGACATAAAAACAAAGTGTTCGTGCTATATGGTTGTTGTGGATACATGATGACATGTTTGCGTTGTAGTTATTCTAATAATTCACTGTTAAGCTCGCCCACTCTTTTCAACATATGCAAAGTAGTAACATTATGGTGTGGCGGTGTGGTTTTTTTGAGGGAGTGATTCAAGGAAGGCTCATTAGTATCGTGTAGATGTTATTTATTCATTTACATTCTAGGGAAAAAGGCAATGCGGTGTTTAGACTATTTGTCAATTTTGCTTTTGTTTTTTTTAGTGGTTTATGAGTTTATATATTTGCTTAGGTTTATGAATATTGATGATGGCATGATGATACTTACTCGGACACGCTATTGGTATTTTGAGCTATTGATTAAGTCGTTTGGATGGTTATTTGTCTTAGTAGTTGACGCATGATGGTTAGAAACATATTTGGAATGGATATATACATTTGTATGTTGTATTTTTATGTTCAGAGGCAGAGGTATCGATATTCGGGTTTTTAAAAATGATATCTCTATGCTTTAAAACGTGTAGGAAGTCAAAATAGAGATTTGGTATCGATATCCTGGCTCGAGTATCAATACTCGAGGTAGATTTATCGATACTTTAAGAAAGGTATCGATAATTTTCGACGTTTTGAATTTTGGTGAGAAACAGAATGCAAGTTCGGTATCAATTTTCCATGTGGTATCGATACCATGTTAGGAAAATATCGATACCCTAAGGTCAGTATTAATACCTACGTGATTAACTTGGAAATGTTGCTATGAGAACCCAACACATGTCTTACTCATGTTAAGAGATCGAATGTAGTATGTTTAACATGTTTTAATGATGACTAATACATGTATGTCTTAAAACCTGTGCGAATGTCGTGAATGACATGTGTCGGCTTAAAAATAATGAACATTGTAGTGCAAAAGTAGTGAGACGGCGGTGTGGCATCTTTATATTCGGGCCCGGCAATCGAGCTGAGTATAGGGTGTTACAAGTCTCACCAAGTTACTCTTCGCTTATCCTGATCTTTTCTTAAACATTAGAATATCCTGAGACAACATCCTTGTTCACTTTTATGTCGTATACATTACGCTAGAATCTAATCCACCTAAGGACTGAAAATTGGCAGATTACACTACACCAAGCAAATAGCTTCACAATTCTACGCCTAATTCTTGAATCCATCAAACTTGGGGTATGACATCAAATCTCAAGATTTGTTTGTCAAGTCTTGAGATCTCAAGATTTCTAACAGTTATTTTTTAGCCAAGTCTTTATATTTTCCTCCAAGTATCGAGACTTAACCTTGAATAGTTCATTAAATGTTAGAGATTAATTATTCTAATGGCTAAAATCTCCAACAGCTCCAAGCGTTCAAAAATTAATTATAAGGTATAAATTCAAATCAAGAATACTTGACGACTTAAGAGTACAATATCCAAACATAAAAATCAAAAGAAAAATCTTTAAATCTTTATTCTTTAATTTCACTTCTAAATATTCTTTAGTAATTTAGTGTCAAATATTTTATCATTAGCAAATCTTTATATTTAGAGCTCATACTTATAAATATCCACCTTCATTGATGTTATCATTGTTCTTTATTCATCTTATCACCAAGTACTTTAACAAATTATATAACACTTTTAACCCCCATATTTGACAAGGTCCAAAAAGTTGTACTTCATGTGCTCTTCTCACCGAGAGCATGAATTCTAAGAAAAAATTATAACCCACAAATCTTGATGCGAGATAACCTCAAAAAAAATTACATATTTTAAGAATTAAGTTTGAAATAAAATATTTTAATAAAAATTCCATGCTCAATCGGCATTTCTTTCATAATCTTAATATTAGGGGTGAGCATTTGATCGAATTGAATCGAATCAAAAATTTTCGAGTTAATCGAGTTTTCGAATCTCATTTTATCATCCTAACTTTATTTGAAGTTTTATCGAATCGAATCGAGTGAGATAAAAATCGAATCGAATTATTTGTTCGAGTTAAGTTTAAAAATAAAATAAATTTGTTGTTGTTTATTTTTATGTAATTTTTCAAAAAATAATTTTCTTTAAAGTTTTTAAACATAATCATACAACAAAAAATTGAAGTAAATAAGTGAATAAATAAAAGTAACACAACATCAACCCAAATAAACAACATGATTCCAAATAAATAAATAAAATAATACAAAAAGATTATAATAAAAAAAAAACATAAGTAAAAGTCCAAGTAAATAGCATGAGTCGAAATAAACAACATTATAATAAAAAAAACATAAGCAAAAGTCCAAAATACAATAGAAACCTACACCAAAAGAACACAACAAAATTCAAAAGAAGAGAGACAGAAATAAGGTATACAAATGCCCAAACATCAAAAGAACAATGAGATTAATGAAAAATTGTCTATAGTCACAATCATCAAATGCAAGTTTAACAAATAGTTCCATCCTAAACATAAGAAAAATCCTAATACTGAAATCAGATGCTTCTGAACCTAGTTCACAAGCTGGAAGAACACAGATCCATAAAGTTAGACCACAAATACAATTTTGAAAGTTCATGCTACAATATGTAGGACAACTAGGGATTATTAGATACTGTTAAGTTGACCAGTTGAACTATATTGTGAGAAAAACAAGGGAATAGGGATTTAACCGTGTAACATTTTGTCCTTTCAGTATGTTAGGAAGCCAGTCGACTTGAATCATAGAAAAAAGATGGCTCTTTCACATTCCATATACCTAGCCTCCCTTTACAAGATCTGAATGTTCCTTCATTTACTTGAAATAAGGTTCACCTACATGTTGGAGACACAAGGTGAGGGTGTTTTTAGCTTTGAATCTTGTACCTTTCATCCTGTTATTTCCACCTAATTTCATCTTTCTAAGTTTGTTGAATCCTTTATGAAACATATCAACAGCATGCATGCTAAGGTTACATTAAAGGTAGCTATTTTATGAATTATGAAGTTACAATTAATATGCTTCTTCCATTAGGATTTAAATACCGGTGGGAGTGTAATAGTATTCAATTTAAAACAGTTAAACATTCCATCAAGAAATTCTATGTTAAACAGTTACAACTAATATGTAAGCCTTTTACAAGAGTAATTAGCTAAAGGCAAATGTGTATACTGCATCACAGAAAAAAGAACACAATACAATTATGAAGACCAAAAAGCAGCAAAAGAGAAAAGGAATAAATCAAATTTGGATACAATTAAACAAATATGCAAGGACAGACAGGCAGACACATAAACATATTGCTTACTTGTACAAGTGAAGGCTTATATCGCAAGTTCAGTTTGGGAAAGGCATGCTCGTTAAACGCAGGAGATGTTTGAACTAGTATATCTCAAAATCTGTCATCTTCTTTTAACCATTCAACATATGCAAAAGAATGTTTTGAGGGCCCACTATACTGCAAAATGAAGGGGTACAGAAGAAATTATTAGTGGCAAAACATGAACTACTCCTCCAAGGAATCTGATAGGCATTATGCACTGCAAACCAAGCTATGCAACTTTCTAGCACTGCCATCAATATCAATCATTTACTTGCATTCAAGAAATACTCTGCCCTTGTTTTTCCAAACAACATACGACTTGAGTACTTTAAAAGGAAAGGAGGAATGGGAGGGAAAGAAGAGAACAAAAAAGACCAAACTACACTATCTTCTACAATTAATCAATATGCTGGAAGGAACTAAGCACCAAGAGGGTGCTGAATGAAGATAGGAAAAATATGCTTGTACATACATGGAAAAGCATATGAGAACTATATGCATTTTCAATTACTAAAATTTCTGTAGTTTAAATTTGAAAATAACTGTACAATGTCAAAAATGAAGCAAGCACTAGCATTTGCAACCTAATATTTCATTTTCGTTAGCAAAAAAAAGGGATAAAAAACACCCTTTTGTTTAGTCGAGCCAGAAAAATCAAATGAGCAGAAAAACAATGTCGATTCGTCACCAAATTATGGAGTGGTAGAATATGACAGTAATGACAATGCTCAAATCGCCTTGAATAATGGACTGTAACTATTTGTTCAATTATTAATTAATAAAAAAACGCAAGGGGCGACTGACAAAGTACCTGTGCGTTAATCCCTTGTTCGTTTATATAGATTCGGCCATGTATGTCCAAACCCTGAAAATAAAATTGAAAAAATAAATAAATGAAACGCCTGGTAGAGCAGAAGAAAGGAGTTTGGTTATCGACGATTTGAGTTTGGATTTGGTCCTCAAAGCTTGGATTTGAGTTTGGTTTATGTACCGAAAACTATATCTGAGTTTCTGAAAGAAGTTTCGAAGATCAAAAATGGGTTTCAAAGGTTATCCAAGATTACGGATTATCTTCAAAGATTGGAAGATGAGATGAAGAAAATTGATGGATCAGTGTAAGGAGGAAGAAATACAGTGTAAAGAAATACAGTGTGAGGAAAGGAATAAAAGTTAACATAACTTTGAAATTCAAAGGTAGAAGACATGGAACGGTAGAAGCACTGCTCTAACCTCTGATTCTGGAATTGGGTGGAGCCGTGTGGAGGACCGGAGGTGGATCGGTGGAGGTGGATTGGGAAAAAAAGGAAAGAGGAATAGGGCATGGGCTGCTTAGGGATTTTAGAAGTTACTTTTCTTTTACTTGTAGTGTATTTTAAAAATAAAAAATATATTTTAAAAATAAAAAAATATGGTTTATATTTGAATTATTCGAATTCAAAATTCAACTCGACTCGAACTCAAAATTTGAAAGAAAAATTTGAATTGATTCGATTAACTCGATTCGTTTAACTTGAAATTCAAATTTTTTTTCAATTGTTTCGAATCGAATCTAGTTTTGCTAAGTCCTACTTGATATGATTAAATTGTGACAGTAAATATTCGATTGTATCAGGAAATCAAAATTTGCAAAATTAAATTCATAATTTAGAATATTTATGGATAATATAATTTTATTGTATATTATATTATTTTAAGAAAAAAGATAAAAAAATAAAAGTAATGTGACTAAGCATATATGAGAAAAACGCAGCAAGCATGTTAAATAAATTCATTTGATAATTGAGAGATCCAACATCAAAGTAACAAACTAAAAAATCGACTATAACAAAGATAAAATCCAAACATGAAGGGCACATGACACCACCACCTCAATTCTCACCAACAATACGTGATAACGATGCATATTATTTCTGAGTGTTGTTGAATGGCAGTAAAATCAAAGCCGAATCATTGGACACCCTTCTCTTCTCTCTGTATACATAATTCCTTATTTGTCAAGGTTTCTCACATTAATTAATTCACTGTACCACAGTTAGAAGCAGATAAATGATGCTGTCTTCCTACTACCATCTGCATAAGCTAACTTGCATTCATTCTCCAACAATCAATCACTGCAAAATCTCTAATCCATCTTGCCCCCACCCTGCTGTAGCCACCTCCAGCGAACTCAACCTCAAGGTTGAGCAATCCTTTTATTTTACCCGAAAACCAAAAATCAGAAACATACACCCATCAAGGTCGAGGTCATTACAGCTACACTTTGTTCCCATCTAATACCCTTCAAAATTCTCGCTCAATCTCAAAATTTTCAGCACTTAGCTCCTTGAGCTCTCAACTTTCCAAGTATCCAAAGGCTCAACCTCAGCACCAGCTCATTATCGATTTACATTGCACTCGCTTAGATATTGATCTTCATGGTTCAGAAACTTCTTCCAGTATTCCTTGTATTTTGGAATTCCCAAATCAAGCCAAGGTTTCATATTTCCATTATAGTGCAAAACTGCAGCTTTCTTGATGCCTTCTATATCAAGTCCATAGTCATGACCAAGGCCCGATAAAACCCACACCCTGTCAAGGGCATATATTTGGTCCTGAAAACTAAGCAAAGTCGCAAGCAAAGCCGATCCCTCTTTCATGCTGACCTGCTGTTCATGTACAAAATGAAGTCAATACCAGCAGAAATTATTAACATTTTAAGCTCCAACCATTTCAAAACAAACTGTTCATTAACTGATAAATACCTCATTTCTACATTCTAGTGGAGTGAAAAACTGTTGCCAAAGATGCTGCACTAAAATATACAAACATTATATTTTAAACGGGTTTAAGTTGGAGGTTGATTACAGACCATGTAATGTAATTAGTGTCATTTTTATTCAGCGTTTTGCACATTAATCAAACTGATAAGAGATATTATCCAACATAAGAATTGACGCACCTCTTTCACCAACTTCCAGTAAGTTTCAGAGATGTCTAGGTCTCTCCACCTGGCGAGATCAATTACATTCAATCCTGACATCCAAGAACAGGAATGTTTTTGGAAGCTGTGTTCACCCAAATAACTTTGCAGTTGATCCATTTTTACCGAGCAAATTTCTATAGCACCAGTCACTTTCCCTCCCATGTTGAGGCTCCATAGTGCTGACAAGTCTTGCTGAACAACAACATCATCATCCAAAACCACAACTTTCTCCAAGTTTTTGAATATCTCAGGAAGAAGATAATGAGAATGAGAAAAAATGGATACATATTGTGTTCTATTATGTATTGCTGGTGCACTATCATTGCTAGGAAAGGAAACTCGAAACTCCACAGGTAATGTCAGGTGAGATAGAGTTGCTTTACCATAGGAATCTGAATCTTCAATGTTCAACACCTGAACAACAGCATCCCTAAAAGTATTCCGGAGGAACCAATGTTTCATTGCATAGTAATTCTGCCAATCAGTCAGCACATGAAAAACCTGGTTTACAGTGTCCTGAAATATGCAGGATAACCAGTCAGTGTCACTAGTTGAATATAGGTATAAAACAATGAAATGAGGTCAAAGAATAACTAAAACATACTCTTGCATGCACAACAGTTGAGTTTATTACAACTGAAGAAGCGATAACATTATTGGAGAATATAACATAATGTTGCAATGTGGGATCAGAATATTTCTCAGAGAGCTCCTTATCAAACAAATGGTCTCTGAAATATTCCACAGTTAGTCTCATAGACAGGCAGTGCAGGCTCTTGGGCATTGTCTGGACAGCAAGTTGGTAGAGAAAGGCACTCTGCTTCATGTGAAAGTTAGCTTCATCCTCAGTCAAGTCAAATATTTGTCTCAATTTCTTGTCAACGTTATTACAATCCAAAGAGACTGATTTGGCTCTTGCTATCACAGCTTCCATCCTTCGTGATTTCTTCTGAATCCTGATGCAAACCAGTAACAAACACTTTCATGCTTATGAAAGAAAAATGAATATTGTCGCTGGCTATAAGAAAAGAGGAATACTGTGACCACTATTCATCTGACCATTGCCAAAATGACAGAATTATATATATATGTATCAAAAAAATTGCTTGACCAAAGCAGATAGCACTACCCACCAAGTTGTTGAACCCACCCTGTGATATCTTTAGGATCTAGAATAAGTTAAATTACAGTGACAGAGAGTTCAACTTAGTACTGTTTGTCAGAGCAGCTTGACTTAGATAAGGTTATATCAAGTGATCAGGAACACTTAGAGAGCTATTTAAAAACCATACAGGCAAATGACATTGTTCTACCAGATGCAGCACAAAAACACTTCAGGTGAAAGATAAACATCTAATACAGCATGGAGGGAAAATACATGAACAGATTAGAGTGCAAAAGGAAAAATCATCCATATCATATCTGTTTCAATTTGTATGTTCAGTTTTACTTATTTTAGGATGTTTTAAATACTGTCCACTTTCCCTAACTCGAATAAGTTTTTCCAATGTTTCCTTCACAGAAATGTAAACTTATGGTGGCCCCTCTAGCTTTTATGACATGTGAAGGATAAATTTTGAAAAATAATGGCCAAAATACCCCATTACTAAAGGAGTGTGCCATAGTGGACATTCAATTTGAAACAGAGGGAGTACAAATTCTATACATAAACTAGCATTTCTAGTTCCTAAACAAATCAGTATCCTCATTTCTAGTTCCATAACTTACTCTGGAGGAAGATCAGCATCTGTAGTACTTTCACTAAGGACATGCTCCACTTCTTGAATATTTTGTTTCAATTCACCAGACAACTTGCTCTGTGCTGGGATTTTTGCAATACTAGGAAAATATGCCCTGGCAACGAAAAGCTGATCCTTCAATTTCTTCACCATGGAATCTTGCATTTCTTCCCTATTTTCTTCACGCCAAATGCAATAGCTCCCATATTTCAAATCACAAAACCCCTCACTTTCATCAACATCAGATTTCATTTTTGCTTTACCATTAATTCTACTAATCTGTGAGAGAAAGAAAATTATCTTGAGATGATATATTATAGACACTACAAAGCTATATTAAATAGCTAGAACAAACTTTTCAGCAATATGCATACATTTTTACTGGTAAACGGTTGCATCACAACTTGAGGTGGAATTGGAATGCCTGTAGACATTTGAAAGAAAAGGGGAAAAAAAGATGGGTTCAAACCTAAATCTAATTAAAGGGCATGGAACATTTATCTGGGACACAGTTTAAAAATATGAGTTCAACCATACCTTTCTTCTGCTCAGTTCTAGGTGTAGCATTGATACTGCTGGTTTCATTTTTAGCTTCATTTACAAACCCTTTAAGAACATCCTTTAAAAGAAGAAGAAAAATAGGTCAAATGCAAACATGTATAAGACCTAGGCTACTAGCATCTTTCAATTTCTCCAAAATATGAGGGGGAGAGAGAGAGGCAGGAAAGAAAAGAATAAAAAGAAGGGGAAGAGAAGGTTGGTGTTTTAACCCTCAAAAGCCAGCATACTAGAGCAATGTACAGAACCTACCCTGAGGCCTAAGCTATAGTTCAAGCATAAGCAAGGCCGATCTAAAATCGTAGAAGTACATCTCCATCTTTAGTCATTCCTTTCATGGTTGTCAATACTATTGGTACTGACCAGTATGCCTAGTTTTTCCCCAAACCAGCATAGGTAATTTTTCGCTTCATTCTAGGTTCTAGCTTAGATTCCGGTTTATAACAGAGCACAGCATCTCTACCAGCAAGTGTCAGGCATTTTTTGTAGAACAGATTATCTTGCTTGGTAACTGCGTAGCTTAATGAGCTAGCACAAGAACCACCCCTATATGCATAAGACCTGATGTTTCAAACTTTTGAGTGGAGTAATTATAGACATGGCTATTTTAAATATTCTATTTTAAATATAAAAAATAAAAAAATAAAAAAAAACAGCAATTTTTCCAATTTTGCCAGGGTCAAAACTAACATGTTAAAACAGCTTAGAATATGAGTAAAGGCAGCCGTCCAACTCAATATCTGTTCATTCTCATGTCTAATAGACATGCAAATGTGAATGTCAACTTTTTGGCAACATAAGTATATATAATCTCCAAAGATGTCTGCTTTAAGGAATTTTCTGACATAGCCAGAAGATAAGTAGACAAGCTCAGATTGCTATCCAAGGACCATTTATATGATAGGATCTATATATCTTTTTTACTTCATTTATTTTGGATAGGAACACGTATTAAAATTCTTTCTTTAGGCAATAACAGTTATCAAAACATAAAATAGAGCCAATACTTAGTTTTAAATACGAAAGGCTCTTCATATAATTTTGATCCCGTGAAATTTCTATTCCTTGAGACTTTGAAAAAAGTAAGATTGATCATAAGAGATGAATGAAGTTGCAACATATTAATACATAATACAAGCTCTCGAACTATTAGAGAATTTTCTCTGAAACAGTTGATGGCAGTATACCATTTTTCACCCTCATTAACTCCTTTTCTTATTTTATTTTCCTAAATAGAAAACCAAACATATTTTTATCCTATTTTGAAATATGACTGAGTGGTTTAACTTCTTACACAGTTAAAGATTAGTTCATTTTATATTTTGGATACACTACCAAAATACCAATCAAGAGGTAAAAAAGAGTTCTTATCCTACCAAGTCACGTCTGTCTCTAATCACCTAAACAATAAATTTCCTTTATTTTCCAGTCTTGCTTGTCTTAATATTATTCAAATGTTACTCTTCGTTATGAGACATATCTCATTGACCAGAGTGTAAAACTACTTATGTCAATTCTTGAGCATATCATCTACAAGCTCAACGAAGAAAGAAGTTTGTCTGAGGATAGATGAACTTTAAAACTAGGTGAGTTTAGTTGTACACTGCATTGGTTGTCTTATTTCTCAGTAATCGGTGAGACTTATTTTTGAGTGCTTCAGCCAAACAAAGCATACAAAAATTTCCCGCAAATAACTTTATATCCAATGTAAAACCCAAAAAGAAACCAAAAGCGTATCAGAATCTGACTACCAGATAAGATGACTAGACGTGTGAAATGGATCCATTCAATTCTATTAAAAGACCCCACGTTACACTTTAGAAGTTATCTCGCATAACTGACATGAGGATATAGCTGGCCGATCATCCATTTGTAATTGTTGCAAATGATTAAGCATTATCAACACAAATTATAAATTCAGGGCAAGTAGAGAGAAGGCAAAAGAAAAAAGAAAAACACATCATATTCCCGGGAGGGGGGAGATAGAGGAGCACCATAAAAACCAACCTTTGGTAGAGTAGGCCCTAATTTTCTCACGAGATTATCTATATGGCTTGAGCGATCCCCCTGTCAGAAAGTTTAAAGCATGAATTGTTTTTGACGTTTCCTTCTTCTTCTTCTTTTTTTTAATAAAGCATTGTTGCATTTGAGAATCAAGAAAGTGATTTAAGCAGCATAATGATGTAAACCATGAAACATTTCGCAACCAAAATTAATGAGACCAGAAATGGAAGGTTTTTGTTCATTAGAGATCATAATTTGAAAGATCATATAGCCAAGAATGTAATAGAAAAGAAAGTGCATGAAGACAAACGGAGTGATTGTGAATGGCAGTAAATGGAATGGACAAGATAAAATGCTTACCGAAGGTGAAGGGCGTTGAAGAGGAATATGTCCTGCAAATGAAACCAAATAAAATGAGAAGTGGTAAATGTGCACGGATGAATAATTTTGTTTCGCTAAAAGAGCATATATGAGTGGGTAGCATCAGAGATCTGGTTCATTTGCTAATAAACAAACAAGCGAGCGTTAGAGTAGAAACGTAGAGTAAGAAAAGGAGCCAAAAAAATAAACAATAAGAAAAGATTGAGCGAATTCCAGATCTAAGACTCTGATTCCGATCGGATAAAATGAGGGCAAGCGCTGCAGATGCCCTAACCAAAAACAGATCTAATTGTAAGTTGATAAAGGCACCTGCAGAGTGAAAGCCACTGTGTAGGCCAAGCAAAAATCCAAGGGGAACAAGCATTGAGAGGACCACAAGAAAGAGGACAGCAATGGCCAGACCTCTCCATCGGCGCTTCGCGGGAGCAACTCCACCACCACCACCACTCCCACCTTTCATTCCCCCCCCTCTACTCCGCCCTCTTTTCCCTCACGTTTAACACTATCGCTTTGATCACACTAAAAATTCAGAGCAAATGCGTGTAAATAATGCAGGAAAATGGAAGCTCTTTTCTTCTATTCTTTTGTTTAGTCTTGTTTCCTCCCTCTCTCTCTCTCTCTCTCTCTCTCTCTCTGTCTCTCTCTCAAGTCTCAGCAGCCAGCCAGCCAGCCAGCCGCGAATTGAAACCGCCTTCTTCTTGTTTTCCCGTATCTCTGGCACTACGGTTGCCCACCTCACCTCAACTCACCTCAACTCACCCCACCTCACCTCACCTCATCTCATCATTTTCTCGGAGAGAATTCACAAAAAAGTACTGCATGTACAAAAACTTTTTTTTTTCGAAAAAATAAATTCACCTTTTAATTAGAATTATTGATTAGGTCATATTCTGCCATGTGTTCTATGCTTTAATCAAATTTAGAATTATTCCTGGTTATTGTAAAATAAAGTTGGTGTTATTTTGGTTATTAATATAATTGTGTAAATTAATCATTCTCGTTATGTAACGATTAGACTTTTGTCGATGCCGGAAAATATAGTGTCGGGATCTCATTCCCACAAATTGAGTCTATAAAGATAAAATAAGAATATTTACAGAGTTAGCATGACTGAAAAAATCACTAATTTAGGGACTAAATTGTAAAAGTTCAATTAGGGGTGAGCATTCGATCGAATCGAAAATTTTCGAGTTAATCGAGTTTTCGAATCTCATTTTATCATCCTAACTTTATTTGAAGTTTTCTCGAATCGAGTCGAGTGAGATGGAATTCGAATCGAATATATTTGTTTTTAGTTAAATTTAAAAAAATAATTTTGGGTCCTTGTAACCATTGTCACCCATCGTAATAAAATTTGTCCACATTAATCAAATTTTTTATTAACTTTCATCACTTCATAATTTATTTATTAATTTTTTATATATTGGTTAGCTTCTTTGCTTGCTTAGTTGTTTCAATTATCTTCAGATTCTTGTCACTATGTATTTTAGAATTAAAAAATATATTAAATGTAAAAATATAATTTTTTAATAAAAGTTATTTTAAAAATAAAATGTGAAATTAATACCAATATAAAATTTTAACACGAATATTTTATGGCATAATTAATAATTCAATTTTAATATAAATATTCAATATGACTAAACAATTCAATAATATAAATAATATAAAATGTGAAATTTAATTTAATAATATAAATAGTAGATATAAATAAAATTATTACTATTTATGTTTAGTAATTTTTTTGGATAATTTTGATTTTTTATTTGAGAGTAAATGGTGAGAAGTAAAAGTTTAGGGGAAAAATAAAAAGTTTTGAGGAATAAAAGTTTGAGGGAAAGTAAATAGGGGGAGTAAAATTTTGGAGAGAAAATATTAAAAAAATTGGAGGGGGAGGTTTGGGATAAATGGGAGGTGGGATGGGAAGGTAATAAAAGTTTTAGGGGAAAAGTGGGAGGGAGTAAAAATTTTGGGGGAAAATAAAAGGTTTTGATGGTTTTTGGGAGTAAAATTTTGAGAAAAAATAAATGGGAGAGTAAAATTTTGGTGAGAAATGGATTTTTGGTAGATTGGGGGGTTAGGAGGGGAGGGGAGTAAAAGTTTTGGGGGGAAAGTGGAAAGGAGTAAAAGTTTTGAGGGAAAAGTAAAAAGGTTTGGGAGTTTGGGGTAAAAATGTAAAATATTATAGTTTGATATTCGAATTATTCGAGTTATTCGAATTCGAAAACTCAACTCGATTCGAACTCGAAATTTGAAAAAAAAATTCGAGTTGATTCGAATAACTCGAATAACTCGATTCGTTTAACTCGAAATTTGAATTTTTTTTAATTTTTCGAGTCGAATCGAGTTTTGCTCACCCCTAAGTTCAATAGTTACTAAGTTTTAATTTAAAAAATACTTGAGGACTTAGCTTGTGACTGCCTATAAACGTATTATCGTTTATAGTAAAAAATAGCACACCAAAAATATATAGAATTGAATCGGCGATGTCCGCAAGTATACAGGTCAAATTGTACTATAGTATAGGTGTACAACAAAACACAGGAAGTTTTTGGAGCATCGTACCTGATACAAACTCGCCCAAGGGATCAGCCGACTTCAATCGAGTTCCAATCAAGCTTCCTAGCGAACTGATCACTCGAGCTCGATCTAAGCATTTTCAAGGAATAATTTCGGCTTTAGCTGCACGAATTTGGGAGAAAGCTACAAAGGGGCTGGACGACTCATTAAGAAGCATCTTCAAATTATTGGAAGCTAAATTCGAATCAGCTAGCTAACTTAGCTAGCTAGACTTAGACATCTTAATTACTTTAGCTCATTTAGTTATGTTTAGTTTACTACAGCTTGATTAGATCTATTAAATCTGTCTTAGTCCATTACGTATTTAATTGTGTGTTTAATTTGCTTTTAATTTGTCTTAGCAGGATTTTAAGGTATACAGCTGGACAAATTCATGCACAATGCCGATTCAATGAAGCTCATTCAATGTGGCGCATGAACCTGAATATGCATGAACGTTAGGAGCTGATCATTAGCTGAACATACATGTATCTTCTAGGTTCATCGAAGCTAGTTAATGTGGAAGCATGTATTCGTCTATGCATGTATGGAGAGCACTATTCCTTCAGCTGAACATACATGTATCAAGCTGATACATTGTAGCTAATTAATGAAGGATTCATGCACCCGATTGTCCATGTACCTTGGGCTGCTTGGTGCATTTCTTCAACCGAATTATTCATGAACTCTTGCCAAAGATTATGAGTTGGTCAACTACCTTTTCAAGTGTTCATTTGATTCTTGTTGTTCACACCTACAAAACTGAATGTTCACACTTCAAGACCATTCGGCTGCCCACAAGTTCATTCATCAACAAACTTCCATTCGGTGCACCTACAAACATCAACTCTATTCACCGAATCAAGCTACATTCAGCTTATCTATCAAGCCGTGAATCAAGACCGATCAGCACTTCCATTTCACCAAGTACGTTGTTTTCAGCTGGACATTTAACTTAGCATAATTATTTGCCTTTATTGTTTGTCTTTTCGGCTTGGACATAATTCAGCCTATAAATAGTTTTCTTTTGTAAACTTTGGATACAACTTTTGACATATGAAATATAACTTTGTGAGTTATTCATTCTCGATTTTCTTTGGGATTCAACTTGACTTATCTAGCTAAGCTAGTGGCGTCAACCTTGTTTCTTTCTTGAACTTATCACTCTTCCGAGTGTGGAGTTCAATCTTATATCGTTGGTTCTTATCTTGCTAGATAGTGGGTCACGGTCCTAACCAGCTACTCATATTTTTTCACCTTAAAACTTATAAGATTCGGGTCCTTAATTGCTATTAAGGGTTCTTTCTTGTTTTAAGTTCTTTTATCCACCTTTTCCATCAAATTATCTTTATTTTATCCGCTGCCTATTTAAACTATCTTCTTAAATTTACCCTTTTGTTAAACTAAAACGAGAACTACTTAATTTTTGATCGGGCAACAAACGACTCAATTACATCTCGTAAGTGAGTTCGTATCTGTACCCAAGGGAGGATGGAATAAATCTGTAAAAAATCTCTTTATAATAATAAGTTTAAATAGTAATAATTAAATCATATATTACAATAAATCATAAAAGGGATTAATAAGAGAAATTAAATAACTAAAATAAATAAAGAAGAAAATAAACAAATGACTTAAATCGATAAAACCAATAAGGAAGATTAACTCATTTCAAGGTTTGTAATTAACTTCATATTAAGGTTTTCGGGTGAATTAGTTACCGATTAACTAATTATTACCTCCCGACATCTAACTAATTAATCGATTGGTTGATACTCACTTATCCTCCGAACTCACTTTCTCAACCAGAATAACTACGATTTACTCGGTTAGACTTATCTCTCGATCTCATCTAGCCTATGATTACTTCCTAGGGTTTTCAAGCCTATGGTTTAGAAACGTGTAATCTATATTAACTAATCCTCTCAAGAAACCCTAATCTTTTGTTAACCACATCCTTATCCACTTGTTAATTTTCCCTAAGAGATTTAGTCACTCATTTATTATTCATAATTTTGATCTCAATTAAATAAAACATGTAAAGAACATGATTAAATTGAAAGAGGAAAGAGATTAGAATAATCCTAGAATCGATGTAGAGTAGATCACGAGGTAACGAATCCCTCGATTGGAATAATCAACTATCGTCGTTCACAAAGAAGAAATAAACTAAAATACATTAGTAATCTAAAAGAACTCTTGGATCAAAATCGATTCCAAGAGGAAAAACAAAGATTTTAGAAAAGTCGAAACAGAACTAAATCTAATCATACTCCTAAACTATTAGGGTTTTTGAATGCGTCTAAAAGGACTTAGTTACATCAAACCACTAAGGCCTTATTTATAAGAGTGTTGGCAGCCCGAATTAGGTCTTCGGCATGTCCTAGGTTTTTGTATAAAGTTGATTGTGCAGACGAAAATATGTTGGAAAATCATGTTTGGAAAACATAATGAAAAATAAATTTAGGGAAAAACTAAAATTAAAAAAAAAATCCAAAACAAGAACTTGGTTGCGATATTTAAAGTAATAAACACTTAATCAAAATTGTACATTTTCGATTCATCTAGGATGAATGCTTTGACCGAGTGGTCATCTCTATTATCCTCAAGCTCACGTCTGCCGAGTGTCGGCTCGCTTCAAATCAGAAAACTTTTCACAAAAATTACCAGTAGGGTAATTTCACAATTTCTCTAAACTTTTGGGTCAAATTGTAAATAAAAAATATCTTTAGAATTTTTTTGAAATAATCTCTTGAGAAAATTTTCTCTCTACACATTTCTCTTAAATTTAGGTGTGTGTAAAATAATGATCCAATTAAATTTAATATTAAGCCTTATTAAATTAATAGAATATTTATCTACAAGATAATCATTAAATTTAGTTTAATATTAAGACAATCACTTTAATATTAAATTAATAAAATATTATTAAGATAAATATCAAATTAAATTTAATATTAAATCTATTAAAATAATATTATTTTTAGAATACTTAATCTAAAATCAAATTTTTTGGTAGAGTCCTAATAGGAGTGTAACTCTTCCATTGCTCAACCACCGAAGACCCAAATCCCTCGTCCATTTGTCGATCACCTAAATGTCGTCGTCGCAGCCGTCGGCACCCCAAGCTGATTTGGTTGTTGTTGGTTTGGTTCGGGCTAGTGACGGCTCAACCGATCCGGTCTAGCCATCAATTAGACCACAGCCCGATTTCACATACAAAGCTTGGTTCGACTAGTTTTTAAGTCTTAGTCTCGATTTTAGGCCGGGCCTAATTTACTATCTTAGGTCCAATTTTCAAGTTCAATTACCCATTGAGCTAATTGTTTGGCTTGAAGATTAATTTCCAAAAATATCATATTAATTTTAATTAATTTGATTAATTTGATTTTACTTTATCAAAATTAATTTTTCCAAAAATCACTTAGATTTTTCAAATTAATTTTTTAAGAAAATTATTTAATCAAATTCTCTAGTTGAACAATTTTTATGACCGCCCAATTTAATTTCACATTGAACAAATCAACTCAATTAAATTATTTCCAAAGTCGTAGAATTTTCTTCTAATTCAAATGCAGTCCGATCGAGATTTTGTTGAGCTAGCAGAGGGACCAATCAAACATATACAATTAGGTTCTAGTAACTACAATTATGTCTAGAAGCATCATTGTAACAGCCCGTTTTCAGTGAAATCGGAACAGTGGTTTCGGGACCACAAATTCGAGTCCTAAAGAAAATTTATTTTAATATTATTTTATGGTCTACCATATGATAGGAATATCGTATAAAAAATTCTTTAAGAAATTTTTTACCGATTACATGTTTAAGTGATGAAAGGACCAAATTGCATAAAAATACAAAAGTTAAGTTCTAGTACCTATAGGTACCAAATAGCTATGGAATTCAAAATTGGAGGTTCTTATATGGAAAATAGGCCATTAAGAGGAGTTAGTAGATAAGTATGATGATTCATCAATGGAAAATTAAATAAAGAAAATGACTAAATTGGAAAGATGAAATAATAAAAGATGATATTTCAATTAAATAAGAAATATCATCATTTTATATCATCTTTCCCAAATAAAAAAACATGGAAACCCTAGCTAGAAGAGCTTGAAGATAATAAGCTTATTTGACTCAATTGGGTAAGTATTCTTGTCCCATTTTTAATAATTTTCATGTTTTCGAGATCGTAATAGCTTAATCTAGATATCTCGGGGATTAATTTGCAAAGTTATCAAAGTACTAGGGTTTTTCCATTGATGAATATAGTTGAATTATGAAGTTTTATGGTAGAAAATGAAAAGTTGTTGATAGATAAACAACTTTTGTAAAGGGAATTTTAATGAAATCATGATTTAGGGTGAAAAGATGTAAAATTTTTGGAAAAATTCTGAATTTTGTGAAATACATAGGCTGTTATTATTACATGTAAACATCGGCTAGGCTTGGAATAAGGATTAAATTGCATGAATTTCATTTTCTGAGCCTATGGATGAAATTGTAATTAATCAAAAGTATAGGGGCAAAATAGTAATTTTTCCTAAGATGTGAATTGGATTAAATTGAATATGAATTGTATTAAATTGATATTAAATTCATTAATATAGATCCAGATAGACCAAATACGGAGTTAGATCGAGGAAAAGAAAAAGTGTCGGATTAGTAGATTTTGTGTACACGAACAATTGTCGAGGTAAGTTTGTGTAATTAAATTGTACATTTATATGTTTTAAATTGAATGTTATGTATTTGAAATGTATAAGTGTCATGTATATGAAAGTAATCACATATCCGACAATGTTCGACAAATATTAAGTTCCATTTGAATAAATGAAATTCGATGGATATAGGGTTCCTGAATTGGTTGCGGTCCTTCATGTGTTGCGGACACACCACAGCTCGAAAGAGTGTCCCATTATTAGCTCTCATGAGCTTCCCGTTATATGGTTCTTGCGAGCTTCCCATTAATAGCTCTTTGGAGCATCCCGATTGGTTGTGATCCTGCATGTGTTGTGGACACACCGTAGCGCTTATGAGTGTCCCGATATATGGCTCTTCGAAGCTTCCTGATTAAAGGCTCTTTCATGAACTTTCTGATTAATGGCTCTCCAGAGCTTCCTGATATTGGCTCGCTTGAACTTCCCATTTATGGCTCGAAAGAGCTTCCCGTTTATATGCTGACATGAGAATTCCCGAATATGAATTGACAGATTATAGTTGTGTGTACTTTATGTGTACTACCTGCATATCCATCGATATGTCAAATGGTTCAACGGGCAAAGTTCTGATATAAGTTAAGATGAATTATAAATGAATTACTACCTGTATATACTTGAAAACAGATGGAAATTTGATATTTGATGAGCTCATCCTTGATTCTTGATATTCACATGAAATACATGAGTAACATGCTTGATGAGGTTATGTGTGTTTAAGCTAATTGCCAAATTACTTTGGATGAATTTTGCATGCTTACCTTAAATGTAAATGAATGGTAAGTTATTTTTTCGTTATACGAACTTACTACACATTAAATGCTTACTCTATTTTACTTTCCTATGTTTTATAGTAATTCGGAAGCTCGTTGGGTTCGAAGCTTGGCAGAGATATCTCACACTATCCTTCGGCTCATTTCGATATATGTAACAAACTAAATTTTGGTTATAATGACATGTATAGGTTGAATTAGGCCATTGATGACATGTTTGTGTGTTGGTTGTAACTAGCCATTGGAATGGCTTGTGAAAGATATGTTTTGGTAAGTGTAAAAGAGTCTATATTTGGTTGATGTGTGTTTGAAATGAATGAATGATGGAAATCATATAGATATATTGATGAATTGTTGAAATGACATATTTAATACAAAGATGTATTATAAGTATTAGATTAATTTGATAAAAATAAAGACTTGGTCATATTATTGATATGTCATGCATGATACTTGGTATTAGATTGATTTAAATGTATTGTATTGGCTTGTGAATGTATTAAAGTGTGAATATAGGTGGAAGACAAATTGGGTGAGAAATAAGGCTTGAAAATGGCCTATTTCGTCCACACGGGCAGAGACACGGGCGTGTGTCTCAGCCGTATGTGACACACAGCCTAGCACATTGGCGTGTGACTTGGCTGTGTGTCCCCTGCATCTTTAAATTTTGTAAAACAGAATGCTTGAAATGTTCACATGGCCTAGCACACGAGCGTGTGTCTTGGTCGTGTGACCCCTGCACCTTATTTATTATAAGTCAGCATGTTCACATGACCTAGCACAAGGGCGTGTGGCTTGGCCATGTGACCCAAGTCAGATAGCACCCTAAATTGGACACGGGTTGGGACACAGCCGTGTGCCTACTTCAAATGCCCATATGGCCTAAGACACGGGCGTGTCTTTTGACCGTGAGAGCCACACAGCCTGGCCACACGGGCATGTGTCCCCTACACCAAGGTAAAATTTTGAAGTTTTGCGAAAAATTCTCTGAATACCCGATTTAGTCCCGACTTGTTTCTAATGCATGTTTTGGGCCTCGAGGGATCATATAAAGGACTTATGAATAATTTCTGACATGAATGTTAAATAATATGAAATGTCTGTGTTTGATCTGTATATTCTGGTAATGCTTCATAACCTTGTTCCGGCGACAGATATGGGTTAAGGGTGTTACAATTGTTCCGATAATTCATAAATACTTAATCATTGAGTCAGTCCACAAGAAGTACCATGATTGAAAACTCCTTATCGTATACTCTTTATGAAAGCAATTCATCCAACTACTTTATCCAATGACCTCGTCATGTGTGTGTTACTCTCATATGATATCATTGATTCTTTTTAGTTAAATTCGTTCACTCAATACAATCCTATTTTATCTCATTGTCACCATTGTGTCTTCTTAATGATTAATATGATCACTGTCAACAAATGATTGTGATAAATTGCCCATTCGAGAACAAGCAACTTGTAGTCACGTTCCATATTTATCAATCCACACAATGTCAATGAGAGGATATCACTGACTCTTTAATTGAGCTATGAATTCCACTATTGCTAATAAATCCATTCTATACACAAGTCATGTACCCAAAATATCAGTTATCAGTGTAACAGTCTGATTTCAGTGGTGTCAAAAATAGTGATTTTAGGACCATAAATCTGACGAGTAAGTCCGTAATAATTAGTATTTAAATCATATGATTTAATTATAATTTTATACTGAATATTGATTTGAAGAATTTTAGCTAATCGAATAAAAAGTTAAGTATAAGTGGTTGTCTCGAAAGTCAAGTGGTTTCAAAAAATGAGGTATTGGAACCTTGTTTCTGTGAACCGAGCTCGTAAATATTTTTATTAAATATTTATGGAGTTATTGTTTTAGTATGTGAAGGTTCGGTTAAAAAATTTTAATGTTTGGATAGTTAATTAATTAAAAAGAACTAAATTGTAAAAGATGTAAAACCTATTTGCTATTAAATTTTAATGATTAAATGACTTAATTAACATGATTGGAAGGATTTAAATGTCAATTTAGCCATATTTGTTTAATGGATCGGTTAGGACTTGTTTTTAAGTTGTATTTTATGTTAATTTTATAATTAATAAAATATTATAATAAGATTAAAGTAATAAAGTATGTCATCTTCTTCAATTATTTCTTCCACAAGTCGAAACCATAATAAACTAAAAGAAACCATAACTTTTCTTCAACCTTGACATTTGGCCATTGCATGTAAGTCTTTGGGTTATCGGTTTTTCGTAAATTTTATATTTTTGATTCGTTGTAGCTTAATCTAGTTAATCCAGGGACTATTTTGTGAAACTGTTAAAAGTTTTAGATTATGTCATTAATGAGTTTGAGGTGTTTTTGAAGTTTGATGTTAGATTACTAAGTTTGGTAGTGAAATAGGTCAATTTTGTAAAGTGATTTTAGTTAATTTTTAGTTAAATGACTGAAATGTTAAAATATTAAAATTGACATGAAATTATTGTGAATTTTGAATAATTATGGGCTGTATTGGTTTAAAATAAAATTCAGTTAGCATGAAAATGGGTGAAATTGTGATAATTTAAAAGTTTGAGATTTAGGGACTAAATTGAAAGAAATGTAAAATTTTAGGAAAATTTGTAAATATGAAAATTTAAGGGCATATACATAGAAATAAGTTTGATGATATATTTGAGTTTGATATATTAAATTTAATCATTATATAGATCAAGAATTGAATCGTATAGTCTTTAACTGGGGAATGAAGATAATTGTAGATTTGTCCCTACTAGTCAACCGAAAGCATAATCTAGGTAAGTTCATAGTATAAAAATATGCATGTGTATTTATTTATAGCTTGTATTAGTATATATGTGGTTAATTGTATTTAATGTGAAATTTTGTTATTGAGTTGTAAATATTGAAATATTGCAAGTAAGTACAAGTGAGAAATAAACATTTAATAGTTGATGAATATTATGAATAAGTGATATGGAAATGAATATATTGGAAATTACTGAAAGTGCTTGGAAATTATGGAAGTGCCTTTGATTGATTAATTTATTAATGTTATGAATTTAATTATAATGCCCAGTTGAACGTAGTAAACAGTTAGGATACGATTGGCATGCCAATAGGGTTAGTATGCGCGCTTGTACAAGATTGCACTTCGATGCCTCTGTTAGCATCTCGATGCTCTCTAGTGTGATTTGGGAAACCCAAGTATCTGAGTCAAATTGCTATAGTTAAACGGGCCATGAAATTATATGAATGTGGAATAA